>NW_025721566.1:0-27834 GCF_922984935.1 Meles meles
GGCCGGCGTTGGGCAGCCCTGGTCAGCGCCCAGGGCCGCGTGGAGCAGGGCCCTTTCTCGCTCGGGGCATGGCGCGGCCACCCGGAAAACGAGCCGCGACGATGGGGCGCGGCCGGCGGCCCCGGCGCCGGGGAGTTTTCCCCGAGCAGAGTGGATGGAGGCGCCGTGGCCGGGCGTCCGCCTCCGCCGTGGCGGGCGGCCGGGGCGCCCGTGGAGGGGGCTGGCCTCTGTGGGGGAACGGAGTGATCTCTCACTCCACGGCTGGGACGAAGCCGCGAAAGGTGCCGTGGTCGCCGGGACGGTCGGGGGGACTCGTGGCGCGGGACTCAGGGTTCCCCATGCGGAGGCCCCCAGGCTCAGGCCCCTGGCAACGGAAGGCTGAGCAAGCAGGCCCGGGCCCGGGCCCGGCTTTCGGGGCTGGCCCGGCCCCAGCGGCCGGCGCCAGGGAGGGGACCCCCGGAGGCTGAGGAGCGGGAGTCGTCGGCCTCCCCGGGGCCCGCCTCCCGGAGCTCCTCCTGGCGGTGCCGGAACGCGCCGACACGCGATCCCGGACAGGGCCCCGGGGGGGGCGGCCCTGCGGCCCTCTGGTGCCCGAAGAGTGTTCGCCGGGCCTTTTCCGGCCAATTCTCACGAGCGATCTGCCCAAATCGGGATCGATTTGGGCAGAACGCTCGTGAGAATTGGCCGGCGTTGGGCAGCCCTGGTCAGCGCCCAGGGCCGCGTGGAGCAGGGCCCTTTCTCGCTCGGGGCATGGCGCGGCCACCCGGGAAAACGAGCCGCGACGATGGGGCGCGGCCGGCGGCCCCGGCGCCGGGGAGTTTAACCCGAGCAGAGTGGATGGAGGCGCCGTGGCCGGGCGTCCGCCTCCGCCGTGGCGGGCGGCCGGGGCGCCCGTGGAGGGGGCTGGCCTCTGTGGGGGAACGGAGTGATCTCTCACTCCACGGCTGGGACGAAGCCGCGAAAGGTGCCGTGGTCGCCGGGACGGTCGGGGGGACTCGAGGCGCGGGACTCAGGGTTCCCCATGCGGAGGCCCCCAGGCTCAGGCCCCTGGCAACGGAAGGCTGAGCAAGCAGGCCCGGGCCCGGGCCCGGCTTTCGGGGCTGGCCCGGCCCCAGCGGCCGGCGCCAGGGAGGGGACCCCCGGAGGCTGAGGAGCGGGAGGCGTCGGCCTCCCTGGGGCCCGCCTCCCGGAGCTCCTCCTGGCGGTGCCGGAACGCGCCGACACGCGATCCCGGACAGGGCCCCGGGGGGGGCGGCCCTGCGGCCCTCTGGTGCCCGAAGAGTGTTCGCCGGGCGTTTTCCGGCCAATTCTCACGAGCGTTCTGCCCAAATCGGGATCGATTTGGGCAGAACGCTCGTGAGAATTGGCCGGCGTTGGGCAGCCCTGGTCAGCTCCGAGGGCCGCGTGGAGCAGGGCCCTTTCTCGCTCGGGGCATGGCGCGGCCACCCGGAAAACGAGCCGCGACGATGGGGCGCGGCCGTCGGGCCCGGCGCCGGGGAGTTTTCCCCGAGCAGAGTGGATGGAGGCGCCGTGGCCGGGCGTCCGCCTCCGCCGTGGCGGGCGGCCGGGGCGCCCGTGGAGGGGGCTGGCCTCTGTGGGGGAACGGAGTGATCTCTCACTCCACGGCTGGGACGAAGCCGCGAAAGGTGCCGTGGTCGCCGGGACGGTCGGGGGGACTCGTGGCGCGGGACTCAGGGTTCCCCATGCGGAGGCCCCCAGGCTCAGGCCCCTGTCAACGGAAGGCTGAGCAAGCAGGCCCGGGCCCGGGCCCGGCTTTTGGGGCTGGCCCGGCCCCAGCGGCCGGCGCCAGGGAGGGGACCCCCGGAGGCTGAGGAGCGGGAGGCGTCGGCCTCCCCGGGGCCCGCCTCCCGGAGCTCCTCCTGGCGGTGCCGGAACGCGCCGAGACGCGATCCCGGACAGGGCCCCGGGGGGGCGGCCCTGCGGCCCTCTGGTGCCCGAAGTGTGTTCGCCGGGCGTTTTCCGGCCAATTCTCACGAGCGTTCTGCCCAAATCGGGATCGATTTGGGCAGAACGCTCGTGAGAATTGGCCGGCGTTGGGCAGCCCTGGTCAGCGCCCAGGGCCGCGTGGAGCAGGGCCCTTTCTCGCTCGGGGCATGGCGCGGCCACCCGGAACGAGCCGCGACGATGGGGCGCGGCCGGCGACCCCGGCGCCGGGGAGTTTTCCCCGAGCAGAGTGGATGGAGGCGCCGTGGCCGGGCGTCCGCCTCCGCCGTGGCGGGCGGGGCCGGGGCGCCCGTGGAGGGGGCTGGCCTCTGTGGGGGAACGGAGTGATCTCTCACTCCACGGCTAGGACGAAGCCGCGAAAGGTGCCGTGGTCGCCGGGACGGTCGGGGGGACTCGTGGCGCGGGACTCAGGGTTCCCCATGCGGAGGCCCCCAGGCTCAGGCCCCTGGCAACGGAAGGCTGAGCAAGCAGGCCCGGGCCCGGGCCCGGGTTTCGGGGCTGGCCCGGCCCCAGCGGCCGGCGCCAGGTAGGGGACCCCCAGAGACTGAGGAGCGGGAGGCGTCGGCCTCCCCGGGGCCCGCCTCCCGGAGCTCCTCCTGGCGGTGCGGGAACGCGCCAACACGCGATCCCGGACAGGGCCCCGGGGGGGCGGCCCTGCGGCCCTCTGGTGCCCGAAGTGTGTTCGCCGGGCGTTTTTCGGGCCAATTCTCACGAGCGTTCTGCCCAAATCGGGATCGATTTGGGCAGAACGCTCGTGAGAATTGGCCGGCGTTGGGCAGCCCTGGTCAGCGCCCAGGGCCGCGTGGAGCAGGGCCCTTTCTCGCTCGGGGCATGGCGCGGCCACCCGGAAAACGAGCCGCGACGATGGGGCGCGGCCGGCGGCCCCGGCGCCGGGGAGTTTTCCCCGAGCAGAGTGGATGGAGGCGCCGTGGCCGGGCGTCCGCCTCCGCCGTGGCGGGCGGCCGGGGCGCCCGTGGAGGGGGCTGGCCTCTGTGGGGGAACGGAGTGATCTCTCACTCCACGGCTGGGACGAAGCCGCGAAAGGTGCCGTGGTCGCCGGGACGGTCGGGGGGACTCGTGGCGCGGGACTCAGGGTTCCCCATGCGGAGGCCCCCAGGCTCAGGCCCCTGGCAACGGAAGGCTGAGCAAGCAGGCCCGGGCCCGGGGCCCGGCTTTCGGGGCTGGCCCGGCCCCAGCGGCCGGCGCCAGGGAGGGGAACCCCGGAGGCTGAGGAGCGGGAGGCGTCGGCCTCCCCGGGGCCCGCCTCCCGGAGCTCCTCCTGGCGGTGCCGGAACGCGCCGACACGCGATCCCGGACAGGGCCCCGGGGGGGGCGGCCCTGCGGCCCTCTGGTGCCCGAACTGTGTTCGCCGGGCGTTTTCCGGCCAATTCTCACGAGCGTTCTGCCCAAATCGGGATCGATTTGGGCAGAACGCTCGTGAGAATTGGCCGGCGTTGGGCAGCCCTGGTCAGCGCCCAGGGCCGCGTGGAGCAGGGCCCTTTCTCGCTCGGGGCATGGCGCGGCCACCCGGAAAACGAGCCGCGACGATGGGGCGCGGCCGGCGGCCCCGGCGCCGGGGAGTTTTCCCCGAGCAGAGTGGATGGAGGCGCCGTGGCCGGGCGTCCGCCTCCGCCGTGGCGGGCGGCCGGGGCGCCCGTGGAGGGGGCTGGCCTCTGTGGGGGAACGGAGTGATCTCTCACTCCACGGCTGGGACGAAGCCGCGAAAGGTGCCGTGGTCGCCGGGACGGTCGGGGGGACTCGTGGCGCGGGACTCAGGGTTCCCCATGCGGAGGCCCCCAGGCTCAGGCCCCTGGCAACGGAAGGCTGAGCAAGCAGGCCCGGGCCCGGGCCCGGCTTTCGGGGCTGGCCCGGCCCCAGCGGCCGGCGCCAGGGAGGGGACCCCCGGAGGCTGAGGAGCGGGAGGCGTCGGCCTCCCCGGGGCCCGCCTCCCGGAGCTCCTCCTGGCGGTGCCGGAACGCGCAGACACGCGATCCCGGACAGGGCCCCGGGGGGGGCGGCCCTGCGGCCCTGTGGTGCCCGAAGTGTGTTCGCCGGGCTTTTTCCGGCCAATTCTCACGAGCGTTCTGCCCAAATCGGGATCGATTTGGGCAGAACGCTCGTGAGAATTGGCCGGCGTTGGGCAGCCCTGGTCAGCGCCCAGGGCCGCGTGGAGCAGGGCCCTTTCTCGCTCGGGGCATGGCGCGGCCACCCGGAAAACGAGCCGCGACGATGGGGCGCGGCCGGCGGCCCCGGCGCCGGGGAGTTTTCCCCGAGCAGAATGGATGGAGGCGCCGTGGCCGGGCGTCCGCCTCCGCCGTGGCGGGCGGCCGGGGCGCCCGTGGAGGGGGCTGGCCTCTGTGGGGGAACGGAGTGATCTCTCACTCCACGGCTGGGACGAAGCCGCGAAAGGTGCCGTGGTCGCCGGGACGGTCGGGGGGACTCGTGGCGCGGGGACTCAGGGTTCCCCATGCGGAGGCCCCCAGGCTCAGGCCCCTGGCAACGGAAGGCTGAGCAAGCAGACCCGGGCCCGAGCCCGGCTTTCGGGGCTGGCCCGGCCCCAGCGGCCGGCGCCAGGGAGGGGACCCCCGGAGGCTGAGGAGCGGGAGGCGTCGGCCTCCCCGTGGCCCGCCTCCCGGAGCTCCTCCTGGCGGTGCCGGAACGCGCCGACACGCGATCCCGGACAGGGCCCCGGGGGGGCGGCCCTGCGGCCCTGTGGTGCCCGAAGTGTGTTCGCCGGGCGTTTGCCGGCCAATTCTCACGAGCGTTCTGCCCAAATCGGGATCGATTTGGGCAGAACGCTCGTGAGATTTGGCCGGCGTTGGGCAGCCCTGGTCAGCGCCCAGGGCCGCGTGGAGCAGGGCCCTTTCTCGCTCGGGGCATGGCGCGGCCACCCGGAAAACGAGCCGCGACGATGGGGCGCGGCCGGCGGCCCCGGCGCCGGGGAGTTTTCCCCGAGCAGAGTGGATGGAGGCGCCGTGGCCGGGCGTCCGCCTCCGCCGTGGCGGGCGGCCGGGGCGCCCGTGGAGGGGGCTGGCCTCTGTGGGGGAACGGAGTGATCTCTCACTCCACGGCTGGGACGAAGCCGCGAAAGGTGCCGTGGTCGCCGGGACGGTCGGGGGGACTCGTGGCGCGGGACTCAGGGTTCCCCATGCGGAGGCCCCCAGGCTCAGGCCCCTGGCAACGGAAGGCTGAGCAAGCAGGCCCGGGCCCGGGCCCGGCTTTCGGGGCTGGCCCGGCCCCAGCGGCCGGCGCCAGGGAGGGGACCCCCGGAGGCTGAGGAGCGGGAGGCGTCGGCCTCCCCGGGGCCCGCCTCCCGGAGCTCCTCCTGGCGGTGCCGGAACGCGCCGACACGCGATCCCGGACAGGGCCCCGGGGGGGCGGCCCTGCCGCCCTCTGGTGCCCGAAGTGTGTTCGCCGGGCGTTTTCCGGCCAATTCTCACGAGCGTTCTGCCCAAATCGGGATCGATTTGGGCAGAACGCTCGTGAGAATTGGCCGGCGTTGGGCAGCCCTGGTCAGCGCCCAGGGCCGCGTGGAGCAGGGCCCTTTCTCGCTCGGGGCATGGCGCGGCCACCCGGAAAACGAGCCGCGATGATGGGGCGCGGCCGGCGGCCCCGGCGCCGGGGAGTTTTCCCCGAGCAGAGTGGATGGAGGCGCCGTGGCCGGGCGTCCGCCTCCGCCGTGGCGGGCGGCCGGGGCGCCCGTGGAGGGGGCTGGCCTCTGTGGGGGAACGGAGTGATCTCTCACTCCACGGCTGGGACGAAGCCGCGAAAGGTGCCGTGGTCGCCGGGACGCTCGGGGGGACTCGTGGCGCGGGACTCAGGGTTCCCCATGCGGAGGCCCCCAGGCTCAGGCCCCTGGCAACGGAAGGCTGAGCAAGCAGGCCCGGGCCCGGGCCCGGCTTTCGGGGCTGGCCCGGCCCCAGCGGCCGGCGCCAGGGAGGGGACCCCCGGAGGCTGAGGAGCGGGAGACGTCGGCCTCTCCGGGGCCCGCCTCCCGGAGCTCCTCCTGGCGGTGCCGGAACGCGCCGACACGCGATCCCGGACAGGGCCCCGGGGGGGGCGGCACTGCGGCCCTATGGTGCCCGAAGTGTGTTCGCCGGGCGTTTTCCGGCCAATTCTCACGAGCGTTCTGCCCAAATCGGGATCGATTTGGGCAGAACGCTCGTGAGAATTGGCCGGCGTTGGGCAGCCCTGGTCAGCGCCCAGGGCCGCGTGGAGCAGGGCCCTTTCTCGCTCGGGGCATGGCGCGGCCACCCGGAAAACGAGCCGCGACGATGGGGCGCGGCCGGCGGCCCCGGCGCCGGGGAGTTTTCCCCGAGCAGAGTGGATGGAGGCGCCGTGGCCGGGCGTCCGCCTCCGCCGTGGCGGGCGGCCGGGGCGCCCGTTGGGGGGGCTGGCCTCTGTGGGGGAACGGAGTGATCTCTCACTCCACGGCTGGGACGAAGCCGCGAAAGGTGCCGTGGTCGCCGGGACGGTCGGGGGGACTCGTGGCGCGGGACTCAGGGTTCCCCATGCGGAGGCCCCCAGGCTCAGGCCCCTGGCAACGGAAGGCTGAGCAAGCAGGCCCGGGCCCGGGCCCGGCTTTCGGGGCTGGCCCGGCCCCAGCGGCCGGCGCCAGGGAGGGGACCCCCGGAGGCTGAGGAGCGGGAGGCGTCGGCCTCCCCGGGGCCCGCCTCCCGGAGCTCCTCCTGGCGGTGCCGGAACGCGCAGACACGCGATCCCGGACAGGGCCCCGGGGGGGCGGCCCTGCGGCCCTGTGGTGCCCGAAGTGTGTTCGCCGGGCTTTTTCCGGCCAATTCTCACGAGCGTTCTGCCCAAATCGGGATCGATTTGGGCAGAACGCTCGTGAGAATTGGCCGGCGTTGGGCAGCCCTGGTCAGCGCCCAGGGCCGCGTGGAGCAGGGCCCTTTCTCGCTCGGGGCATGGCGCGGCCACCCGGAAAACGAGCCGCGACGATGGGGCGCGGCCGGCGGCCCCGGCGCCGGGGAGTTTTCCCCGAGCAGAATGGATGGAGGCGCCGTGGCCGGGCGTCCGCCTCCGCCGTGGCGGGCGGCCGGGGCGCCCGTGGAGGGGGCTGGCCTCTGTGGGGGAACGGAGTGATCTCTCACTCCACGGCTGGGACGAAGCCGCGAAAGGTGCCGTGGTCGCCGGGACGGTCGGGGGGACTCGTGGCGCGGGACTCAGGGTTCCCCATGCGGAGGCCCCCAGGCTCAGGCCCCTGGCAACGGAAGGCTGAGCAAGCAGACCCGGGCCCGGGCCCGGCTTTCGGGGCTGGCCCGGCCCCAGCGGCCGGCGCCAGGGAGGGGACCCCCGGAGGCTGAGGAGCGGGAGGCGTCGGCCTCCCCGTGGCCCGCCTCCCGGAGCTCCTCCTGGCGGTGCCGGAACGCGCCGACACGCGATCCCGGACAGGGCCCCGGGGGGGCGGCCCTGCGGCCCTCTGGTGCCCGAAGTGTGTTCGCCGGGCGTTTGCCGGCCAATTCTCACGAGCGTTCTGCCCAAATCGGGATCGATTTGGGCAGAACGCTCGTGAGAATTGGCCGGCGTTGGGCAGCCCTGGTCAGCGCCCAGGGCCGCGTGGAGCAGGGCCCTTTCTCGCTCGGGGCATGGCGCGGCCACCCGGAAAACGAGCCGCGACGATGGGGCGCGGCCGGCGGCCCCGGCGCCGGGGAGTTTTCCCCCGAGCAGAGTGGATGGAGGCGCCGTGGCCGGGCGTCCGCCTCCGCCGTGGCGGGCGGCCGGGGCGCCCGTGGAGGGGGCTGGCCTCTGTGGGGGAACGGAGTGATCTCTCACTCCACGGCTGGGACGAAGCCGCGAAAGGTGCCGTGGTCGCCGGGACGGTCGGGGGGACTCGTGGCGCGGGACTCAGGGTTCCCCATGCGGAGGCCCCCAGGCTCAGGCCCCTGGCAACGGAAGGCTGAGCAAGCAGGCCCGGGCCCGGGCCCGGCTTTCGGGGCTGGCCCGGCCCCAGCGGCCGGCGCCAGGGAGGGGACCCCCGGAGGCTGAGGAGCGGGAGGCGTCGGCCTCCCCGGGGCCCGCCTCCCGGAGCTCCTCCTGGCGGTGCCGGAACGCGCCGACACGCGATCCCGGACAGGGCCCCGGGGGGGCGGCCCTGCCGCCCTCTGGTGCCCGAAGTGTGTTCGCCGGGCGTTTTCCGGCCAATTCTCACGAGCGTTCTGCCCAAATCGGGATCGATTTGGGCAGAACGCTCGTGAGAATTGGCCGGCGTTGGGCAGCCCTGGTCAGCGCCCAGGGCCGCGTGGAGCAGGGCCCTTTCTCGCTCGGGGCATGGCGCGGCCACCCGGAAAACGAGCCGCGATGATGGGGCGCGGCCGGCGGCCCCGGCGCCGGGGAGTTTTCCCCGAGCAGAGTGGATGGAGGCGCCGTGGCCGGGCGTCCGCCTCCGCCGTGGCGGGCGGCCGGGGCGCCCGTGGAGGGGGCTGGCCTCTGTGGGGGAACGGAGTGATCTCTCACTCCACGGCTGGGACGAAGCCGCGAAAGGTGCCGTGGTCGCCGGGACGCTCGGGGGGACTCGTGGCGCGGGACTCAGGGTTCCCCATGCGGAGGCCCCCAGGCTCAGGCCCCTGGCAACGGAAGGCTGAGCAAGCAGGCCCGGGCCCGGGCCCGGCTTTCGGGGCTGGCCCGGCCCCAGCGGCCGGCGCCAGGGAGGGGACCCCCGGAGGCTGAGGAGCGGGAGACGTCGGCCTCTCCGGGGCCCGCCTCCCGGAGCTCCTCCTGGCGGTGCCGGAACGCGCCGACACGCGATCCCGGACAGGGCCCCGGGGGGGCGGCACTGCGGCCCTATGGTGCCCGAAGTGTGTTCGCCGGGCGTTTTCCGGCCAATTCTCACGAGCGTTCTGCCCAAATCGGGATCGATTTGGGCAGAACGCTCGTGAGAATTGGCCGGCGTTGGGCAGCCCTGGTCAGCGCCCAGGGCCGCGTGGAGCAGGGCCCTTTCTCGCTCGGGGCATGGCGCGGCCACCCGGAAAACGAGCCGCGACGATGGGGCGCGGCCGGCGGCCCCGGCGCCGGGGAGTTTTCCCCGAGCAGAGTGGATGGAGGCGCCGTGGCCGGGCGTCCGCCTCCGCCGTGGCGGGCGGCCGGGGCGCCCGTTGGGGGGGCTGGCCTCTGTGGGGGAACGGAGTGATCTCTCACTCCACGGCTGGGACGAAGCCGCGAAAGGTGCCGTGGTCGCCGGGACGGTCGGGGGGACTCGTGGCGCGGGACTCAGGGTTCCCCATGCGGAGGCCCCCAGGCTCAGGCCCCTGGCAACGGAAGGCTGAGCAAGCAGGCCCGGGCCCGGGCCCGGCTTTCGGGGCTGGCCCGGCCCCAGCGGCCGGCGCCAGGGAGGGGACCCCCGGAGGCTGAGGAGCGGGAGGCGTCGGCCTCCCCGGGGCCCGCCTCCCGGAGCTCCTCCTGGCGGTGCCGGAACGCGCCGACACGCGATCCCGGACAGGGCCCCGGGGGGGCGGCCCTGCGGCCCTCTGGTGCCCGAAGAGTGTTCGCCGGGCGTTTTCCGGCCAATTCTCACGAGCGTTCTGCCCAAATCGGGATCGATTTGGGCAGAACGCTCGTGAGAATTGGCCGGCGTTGGGCAGCCCTGGTCAGCGCCCAGGGCCGCGTGGAGCAGGGCCCTTTCTCGCTCGGGGCATGGCGCGGCCACCCGGAAAACGAGCCGCGACGATGGGGCGCGGCCGGCGGCCCCGGCGCCGGGGAGTTTTCCCCGAGCAGAATGGATGGAGGCGCCGTGGCCGGGCGTCCGCCTCCGCCGTGGCGGGCGGCCGGGGCGCACGTGGAGGGGGCTGGCCTCTGTGGGGGAACGGAGTGATCTCTCACTCCACGGCTGGGACGAAGCCGCGAAAGGTGCCGTGGTCGCCGGGACGGTCGGGGGGACTCGTGGCGCGGGACTCAGGGTTCCCCATGCGGAGGCCCCCAGGCTCAGGGCCCTGGCAACGGAAGGCTGAGCAAGCCGACCCGGGCCCGGGCCCGGCTTTCGGGGCTGGCCCGGCCCCAGCGGCCGGCGCCAGGGAGGGGACCCCCGGAGGCTGAGGAGTGGGAGGCGTCGGCCTCCCCGTGGCCCGCCTCCCGGAGCTCCTCCTGGCGGTGCCGGAACGCGCCGACACGCGATCCCGGACAGGGTCCCGGGGGGGCGGCCCTGCGGCCCTCTGGTGCCCGAAGTGTGTTCGCCGGGCGTTTGCCGGCCAATTCTCACGAGCGTTCTGCCCAAATCGGGATCGATTTGGGCAGAACGCTCGTGAGAATTGGCCGGCGTTGGGCAGCCCTGGTCAGCGCCCAGGGCCGCGTGGAGCAGGGCCCTTTCTCGCTCGGGGCATGGCGCGGCCACCCGGAAAACGAGCCGCGACGATGGGGCGCGGCCGGCGGCCCCGGCGCCGGGGAGTTTTCCCCGAGCAGAGTGGATGGAGGCGCCGTGGCCGGGCGTCCGCCTCCGCCGTGGCGGGCGGCCGGGGCGCCCGTGGAGGGGGCTGGCCTCTGTGGGGGAACGGAGTGATCTCTCACTCCACGGCTGGGACGAAGCCGCGAAAGGTGCCGTGGTCGCCGGGACGGTCGGGGGGACTCGTGGCGCGGGACTCAGGGTTCCCCATGCGGAGGCCCCCAGGCTCAGGCCCCTGGCAACGGAAGGCTGAGCAAGCAGGCCCGGGCCCGTGCCCGGCTTTCGGGGCTGGCCCGGCCCCAGCGGCCGGCGCCAGGGAGGGGACCCCCGGAGGCTGAGGAGCGGGAGGCGTCGGCCTCCCCGGGGCCCGCCTCCCGGAGCTCCTCCTGGCGGTGCCGGAACGCGCCGACACGCGATCCCGGACAGGGCCCCGGGGGGGCGGCCCTGCCGCCCTCTGGTGCCCGAAGTGTGTTCGCCGGGCGTTTTCCGGCCAATTCTCACGAGCGTTCTGCCCAAATCGGGATCGATTTGGGCAGAACGCTCGTGAGAATTGGCCGGCGTTGGGCAGCCCTGGTCAGCGCCCAGGGCCGCGTGGAGCAGGGCCCTTTCTCGCTCGGGGCATGGCGCGGCCACCCGGAAAACGAGCCGCGACGATGGGGCGCGGCCGGCGGCCCCGGCGCCGGGGAGTTTTCCCCCGAGCAGAGTGGATGGAGGCGCCGTGGCCGGGCGTCCGCCTCCGCCGTGGCGGGCGGCCGGGGCGCCCGTGGAGGGGGCTGGCCTCTGTGGGGGAACGGAGTGATCTCTCACTCCACGGCTGGGACGAAGCCGCGAAAGGTGCCGTGGTCGCCGGGACGGTCGGGGGGACTCGTGGCGCGGGACTCAGGGTTCCCCATGCGGAGGCCCCCAGGCTCAGGCCCCTGGCAACGGAAGGCTGAGCAAGCAGGCCCTGGCCCGGGCCCGGCTTTCGGGGCTGGCCCGGCCCCAGCGGCCGGCGCCAGGGAGGGGACCCCCGGAGGCTGAGGAGCGGGAGGCGTCGGCCTCCCCGGGGCCCGCCTCCCGGAGCTCCTCCTGGCGGTGCCGGAACGCGCCGACACGCGATCCCGGACAGGGCCCCGGGGGGGCGGCCCTGCGGCCCTGTGGTGCCCGAAGTGTGTTCGCCGGGCGTTTTCCGGCCAATTCTCACGAGCGTTCTGCCCAAATCGGGATCGATTTGGGCAGAACGCTCGTGAGAATTGGCCGGCGTTGGGCAGCCCTGGTCAGCGCCCAGGGCCGCGTGGAGCAGGGCCCTTTCTCGCTCGGGGCATGGCGCGGCCACCCGGAAAACGAGCCGCGACGATGGGGCGCGGCCGGCGGCCCCGGCGCCGGGGAGTTTTCCCCGAGCAGAGTGGATGGAGGCGCCGTGGCCGGGCGTCCGCCTCCACCGTGGCGGGCGGCCGGGGCGCCCGTGGAGGGGGCTGGCCTCTGTGGGGGAACGGAGTGATCTCTCACTCCACGGCTGGGACGAAGCCGCGAAAGGTGCCGTGGTCGCCGGGACGGTCGGGGGGACTCGTGGCGCGGGACTCAGGGTTCCCCATGCGGAGGCCCCCAGGCTCAGGGCCCTGGCAACGGAAGGCTGAGCAAGCAGACCCGGGCCCGGGCCCGGCTTTCGGGGCTGGCCCGGCCCCAGCGGCCGGCGCCAGGGAGGGGACCCCCGGAGGCTGAGGAGCGGGAGGCGTCGGCCTCCCCGGGGCCCGCCTCCCGGAGCTCCTCCTGGCGGTGCCGGAACGCGCCGACACGCGATCCCGGACAGGGTCCCGGGGGGGCGGCCCTGCGGCCCTCTGGTGCCCGAAGTGTGTTCGCCGGGCGTTTGCCGGCCAATTCTCACGAGCGTTCTGCCAAATCGGGATCGATTTGGGCAGAACGCTCGTGAGAATTGGCCGGCGTTGGGCAGCCCTGGTCAGCGCTCAGGGCCGCGTGGAGCAGGGCCCTTTCTCGCTCGGGGCATGGCGCGGCCACCCGGAAAACGAGCCGCGACGATGGGGCGCGGCCGGCGGCCCCGGCGCCGGGGAGTTTTCCCCCGAGCAGAGTGGATGGAGGCGCCGTGGCCGGGCGTCCGCCTCCGCCGTGGCGGGCGGCCGGGGCGCCCGTGGAGGGGGCTGGCCTCTGTGGGGGAACGGAGTGATCTCTCACTCCACGGCTGGGACGAAGCCGCGAAAGGTGCCGTGGTCGCCGGGACGGTCGGGGGGGACTCGTGGCGCGGGACTCAGGGTTCCCCATGCGGAGGCCCCCAGGCTCAGGCCCCTGGCAACGGAAGGCTGAGCAAGCAGGCCCGGGCCCGGGCCCGGCTTTCGGGGCTGGCCCGGCCCCAGCGGCCGGCGCCAGGGAGGGGACCCCCGGAGGCTGAGGAGCGGGAGGCGTCGGCCTCCCCGGGGCCCGCCTCCCAGAGCTCCTCCTGGCGGTGCCGGAACGCGCCGAGACGCGATCCCGGACAGGGCCCCGGGGGGGCGGCCCTGCGGCCCTCTGGTGCCCGAACTGTGTTCGCCGGGCGTTTTCCCGGCCAATTCTCACGAGCGTTCTGCCCAAATCGGGATCGATTTGGGCAGAACGCTCGTGAGAATTGGCCGGCGTTGGGCAGCCCTGGTCAGCGCCCAGGGCCGCGTGGAGCAGGGCCCTTTCTCGCTCGGGGCATGGCGCGGCCACCCGGAAAACGAGCCGCGACGATGGGGCGCGGCCGGCGGCCCCGGCGCCGGGGAGTTTTCCCCCGAGCAGAGTGGATGGAGGCGCCGTGGCCGGGCGTCCGCCTCCGCCGTGGTGGGCGGCCGGGGCGCCCGTGGAGGGGGCTGGCCTCTGTGGGGGAACGGAGTGATCTCTCACTCCACGGCTGGGACGAAGCCGCGAAAGGTGCCGTGGTCGCCGGGACGGTCGGGGGGACTCGTGGCGCGGGACTCAGTGTTCCCCATGCGGAGGCCCCCAGGCTCAGGCCCCTGGCAACGGAAGGCTGAGCAAGCAGGCCCGGGCCCGGGCCCGGCTTTCGGGGCTGGCCCGGCCCCAGCGGCCGGCGCCAGGGAGGGGACCCCCGGAGGCTGAGGAGCAGGAGGCGTCGGCCTCCCCGGGGCCCGCCTCCCGGAGCTCCTCCTGGCGGTGCCGGAACGCGCCGACACGCGATCCCGGACAGGGCCCCGGGGGGGCGGCGCTGCGGCCCTCTGGTGCCCGAAGAGTGTTCGCCGGGCGTTTTCCGGCCAATTCTCACGAGCGTTCTGCCCAAATCGGGATCGATTTGGGCAGAACGCTCGTGAGAATTGGCCGGCGTTGGGCAGCCCTGGTCAGCGCCCAGGGCCGCGTGGAGCAGGGCCCTTTCTCGCTCGGGGCATGGCGCGGCCACCCGGAAAACGAGCCGCGACGATGGGGCGCGGCCGGCGGCCCCGGCGCCGGGGAGTTTTCCCCGAGCAGAGTGGATGGAGGCGCCGTGGCCGGGCGTCCGCCTCCGCCGTGGCGGGCGGCCGGGGCGCCCGTGGAGGGGGCTGGCCTCTGTGGGGGAACGGAGTGATCTCTCACTCCACGGCTGGGACGAAGCCGCGAAAGGTGCCGTGGTCGCCGGGACGGTCGGGGGGACTCGTGGCGCGGGACTCAGGGTTCCCCATGCGGAGGCCCCCAGGCTCAGGCCCCTGGCAACGGAAGGCTGAGCAAGCAGGCCCGGCCCGGTCCCGGCTTTCGGGGCTGGCCCGGCCCCAGCGGCCGGCGCCAGGTAGGGGACCCCCGGAGGCTGAGGAGCGGGAGGCGTCGGCCTCCCCGGGGCCCGCCTCCCGGAGCTCCTCATGGCGGTGCCGGAACGCGCCGACACGCGATCCCGGACAGGGCCCCGGGGGGGCGGCCCTGTGGCCCTCTGGTGCCCGAAGTGTGTTCGCCGGGCGTTTTCCGGCCAATTCTCACGAGCGTTCTGCCCAAATCGGGATCGATTTGGGCAGAACGCTCGTGAGAATTGGCCGGCATTGGGCAGCCCTGGTCAGCGCCCTGGGCCGCGTGGAGCAGGGCCCTTTCTCGCTCGGGGCATGGCGCGGCCACCCGGAAAACGAGCCGCGACGATGGGGCGCGGCCGGCGGCCCCGGCGCCGGGGAGTTTAACCCGAGCAGAGTGGATGGAGGCGCCGTGGCCGGGCGTCCGCCTCCGCCGTGGCGGGCGGCCGGGGCGCCCGTGGAGGGGGCTGGCCTCTGTGGGGGAACGGAGTGATCTCTCACTCCACGGCTGGGACGAAGCCGCGAAAGGTGCCGTGGTCGCCGGGACGGTCGGGGGGACTCGTGGCGCGGGACTCAGGGTTCCCCATGCGGAGGCCCCCAGGCTCAGGCCCCTGGCAACGGAAGGCTGAGCAAGCAGGCCCGGGCCCGTGCCCGGCTTTCGGGGCTGGCCCGGCCCCAGCGGCCGGCGCCAGGGAGGGGACCCCTGGAGGCTGAGGAGCGGGAGGCGTCGGCCTCCCCGGGGCCCGCCTCCCGGAGCTCCTCCTGGCGGTGCCGGAACGCGCCGACACGCGATCCCGGACAGGGCCCCGGGGGGGCGGCCCTGCGGCCCTCTGGTGCCCGAAGAGTGTTCGCCGGGCGTTTTCCGGCCAATTCTCACGAGCGTTCTGCCCAAATCGGGATCGATTTGGGCAGAACGCTCGTGAGAATTGGCCGGCGTTGGGCAGCCCTGGTCAGCGCCCAGGGCCGCGTGGAGCAGGGCCCTTTCTCGCTCGGGGCATGGCGCGGCCACCCGGAAAACGAGCCGCGACGATGGGGCGCGGCCGGCGGCCCCGGCGCCGGGGAGTTTTCCCCGAGCAGAATGGATGGAGGCGCCGTGGCCGGGCGTCCGCCTCCGCCGTGGCGGGCGGCCGGGGCGCACGTGGAGGGGGCTGGCCTCTGTGGGGGAACGGAGTGATCTCTCACTCCACGGCTGGGACGAAGCCGCGAAAGGTGCCGTGGTCGCCGGGACGGTCGGGGGGACTCGTGGCGCGGGACTCAGGGTTCCCCATGCGGAGGCCCCCAGGCTCAGGGCCCTGGCAACGGAAGGCTGAGCAAGCCGACCCGGGCCCGGGCCCGGCTTTCGGGGCTGGCCCGGCCCCAGCGGCCGGCGCCAGGGAGGGGACCCCCGGAGGCTGAGGAGTGGGAGGCGTCGGCCTCCCCGTGGCCCGCCTCCCGGAGCTCCTCCTGGCGGTGCCGGAACGCGCCGACACGCGATCCCGGACAGGGTCCCGGGGGGGCGGCCCTGCGGCCCTCTGGTGCCCGAAGTGTGTTCGCCGGGCGTTTGCCGGCCAATTCTCACGAGCGTTCTGCCCAAATCGGGATCGATTTGGGCAGAACGCTCGTGAGAATTGGCCGGCGTTGGGCAGCCCTGGTCAGCGCCCAGGGCCGCGTGGAGCAGGGCCCTTTCTCGCTCGGGGCATGGCGCGGCCACCCGGAAAACGAGCCGCGACGATGGGGCGCGGCCGGCGGCCCCGGCGCCGGGGAGTTTTCCCCGAGCAGAGTGGATGGAGGCGCCGTGGCCGGGCGTCCGCCTCCGCCGTGGCGGGCGGCCGGGGCGCCCGTGGAGGGGGCTGGCCTCTGTGGGGGAACGGAGTGATCTCTCACTCCACGGCTGGGACGAAGCCGCGAAAGGTGCCGTGGTCGCCGGGACGGTCGGGGGGACTCGTGGCGCGGGACTCAGGGTTCCCCATGCGGAGGCCCCCAGGCTCAGGCCCCTGGCAACGGAAGGCTGAGCAAGCAGGCCCGGGCCCGTGCCCGGCTTTCGGGGCTGGCCCGGCCCCAGCGGCCGGCGCCAGGGAGGGGACCCCCGGAGGCTGAGGAGCGGGAGGCGTCGGCCTCCCCGGGGCCCGCCTCCCGGAGCTCCTCCTGGCGGTGCCGGAACGCGCCGACACGCGATCCCGGACAGGGCCCCGGGGGGGCGGCCCTGCCGCCCTCTGGTGCCCGAAGTGTGTTCGCCGGGCGTTTTCCGGCCAATTCTCACGAGCGTTCTGCCCAAATCGGGATCGATTTGGGCAGAACGCTCGTGAGAATTGGCCGGCGTTGGGCAGCCCTGGTCAGCGCCCAGGGCCGCGTGGAGCAGGGCCCTTTCTCGCTCGGGGCATGGCGCGGCCACCCGGAAAACGAGCCGCGACGATGGGGCGCGGCCGGCGGCCCCGGCGCCGGGGAGTTTTCCCCCGAGCAGAGTGGATGGAGGCGCCGTGGCCGGGCGTCCGCCTCCGCCGTGGCGGGCGGCCGGGGCGCCCGTGGAGGGGGCTGGCCTCTGTGGGGGAACGGAGTGATCTCTCACTCCACGGCTGGGACGAAGCCGCGAAAGGTGCCGTGGTCGCCGGGACGGTCGGGGGGACTCGTGGCGCGGGACTCAGGGTTCCCCATGCGGAGGCCCCCAGGCTCAGGCCCCTGGCAACGGAAGGCTGAGCAAGCAGGCCCTGGCCCGGGCCCGGCTTTCGGGGCTGGCCCGGCCCCAGCGGCCGGCGCCAGGGAGGGGACCCCCGGAGGCTGAGGAGCGGGAGGCGTCGGCCTCCCCGGGGCCCGCCTCCCGGAGCTCCTCCTGGCGGTGCCGGAACGCGCCGACACGCGATCCCGGACAGGGCCCCGGGGGGGCGGCCCTGCGGCCCTGTGGTGCCCGAAGTGTGTTCGCCGGGCGTTTTCCGGCCAATTCTCACGAGCGTTCTGCCCAAATCGGGATCGATTTGGGCAGAACGCTCGTGAGAATTGGCCGGCGTTGGGCAGCCCTGGTCAGCGCCCAGGGCCGCGTGGAGCAGGGCCCTTTCTCGCTCGGGGCATGGCGCGGCCACCCGGAAAACGAGCCGCGACGATGGGGCGCGGCCGGCGGCCCCGGCGCCGGGGAGTTTTCCCCGAGCAGAGTGGATGGAGGCGCCGTGGCCGGGCGTCCGCCTCCACCGTGGCGGGCGGCCGGGGCGCCCGTGGAGGGGGCTGGCCTCTGTGGGGGAACGGAGTGATCTCTCACTCCACGGCTGGGACGAAGCCGCGAAAGGTGCCGTGGTCGCCGGGACGGTCGGGGGGACTCGTGGCGCGGGACTCAGGGTTCCCCATGCGGAGGCCCCCAGGCTCAGGGCCCTGGCAACGGAAGGCTGAGCAAGCAGACCCGGGCCCGGGCCCGGCTTTCGGGGCTGGCCCGGCCCCAGCGGCCGGCGCCAGGGAGGGGACCCCCGGAGGCTGAGGAGCGGGAGGCGTCGGCCTCCCCGGGGCCCGCCTCCCGGAGCTCCTCCTGGCGGTGCCGGAACGCGCCGACACGCGATCCCGGACAGGGTCCCGGGGGGGCGGCCCTGCGGCCCTCTGGTGCCCGAAGTGTGTTCGCCGGGCGTTTTCCGGCCAATTCTCACGAGCGTTCTGCCAAATCGGGATCGATTTGGGCAGAACGCTCGTGAGAATTGGCCGGCGTTGGGCAGCCCTGGTCAGCGCCCAGGGCCGCGTGGAGCAGGGCCCTTTCTCGCTCGGGGCATGGCGCGGCCACCCGGAAAACGAGCCGCGACGATGGGGCGCGGCCGGCGGCCCCGGCGCCGGGGAGTTTTCCCCGAGCAGAGTGGATGGAGGCGCCGTGGCCGGGCGTCCGCCTCCGCCGTGGCGGGCGGCCGGGGCGCCCGTGGAGGGGGCTGGCCTCTGTGGGGGAACGGAGTGATCTCTCACTCCACGGCTGGGACGAAGCCGCGAAAGGTGCCGTGGTCGCCGGGACGGTCGGGGGGACTCGTGGCGCGGGACTCAGTGTTCCCCATGCGGAGGCCCCCAGGCTCAGGCCCCTGGCAACGGAAGGCTGAGCAAGCAGGCCCGGGCCCGGGCCCGGCTTTCGGGGCTGGCCCGGCCCCAGCGGCCGGCGCCAGGGAGGGGACCCCCAGAGGCTGAGGAGCGGGAGGCGTCGGCCTCCCCGGGGCCCGCCTCCCGGAGCTCCTCCTGGCGGTGCCGGAACGCGCCGACACGCGATCCCGGACAGGGCCCCGGGGGGGGCGGCGCTGCGGCCCTCTGGTGCCCGAAGAGTGTTCGCCGGGCGTTTTCCGGCCAATTCTCACGAGCGTTCTGCCCAAATCGGGATCGATTTGGGCAGAACGCTCGTGAGAATTGGCCGGCGTTGGGCAGCCCTGGTCAGCGCCCAGGGCCGCGTGGAGCAGGGCCCTTTCTCGCTCGGGGCATGGCGCGGCCACCCGGAAAACGAGCCGCGACGATGGGGCGCGGCCGGCGGCCCCGGCGCCGGGGAGTTTTCCCCGAGCAGAGTGGATGGAGGCGCCGTGGCCGGGCGTCCGCCTCCGCCGTGGCGGGCGGCCGGGGCGCCCGTGGAGGGGGCTGGCCTCTGTGGGGGAACGGAGTGATCTCTCACTCCACGGCTGGGACGAAGCCGCGAAAGGTGCCGTGGTCGCCGGGACGGTCGGGGGGACTCGTGGCGCGGGACTCAGGGTTCCCCATGCGGAGGCCCCCAGGCTCAGGCCCCTGGCAACGGAAGGCTGAGCAAGCAGGCCCGGCCCGGTCCCGGCTTTCGGGGCTGGCCCGGCCCCAGCGGCCGGCGCCAGGTAGGGGACCCCCGGAGGCTGAGGAGCGGGAGGCGTCGGCCTCCCCGGGGCCCGCCTCCCGGAGCTCCTCATGGCGGTGCCGGAACGCGCCGACACGCGATCCCGGACAGGGCCCCGGGGGGGCGGCCCTGTGGCCCTCTGGTGCCCGAAGTGTGTTCGCCGGGCGTTTTCCGGCCAATTCTCACGAGCGTTCTGCCCAAATCGGGATCGATTTGGGCAGAACGCTCGTGAGAATTGGCCGGCGTTGGGCAGCCCTGGTCAGCGCCCTGGGCCGCGTGGAGCAGGGCCCTTTCTCGCTCGGGGCATGGCGCGGCCACCCGGAAAACGAGCCGCGACGATGGGGCGCGGCCGGCGGCCCCGGCGCCGGGGAGTTTTCCCCGAGCAGAGTGGATGGAGGCGCCGTGGCCGGGCGTCCGCCTCCGCCGTGGCGGGCGGCCGGGGCGCCCGTGGAGGGGGCTGGCCTCTGTGGGGGAACGGAGTGATCTCTCACTCCACGGCTGGGACGAAGCCGCGAAAGGTGCCGTGGTCGCCGGGACGGTCGGGGGGACTCGTGGCACGGGACTCAGGGTTCCCCATGCGGAGGCCCCCAGGCTCAGGCCCCTGGCAACGGAAGGCTGAGCAAGCAGGCCCGGGCCCGGGCCCGGCTTTCGGGGCTGGCCCGGCCCCAGTGGCCGGCGCCAGGGAGGGGACCCCCGGAGGCTGAGGAGCGGGAGGCGTCGGCCTCCCCGGGGCCCGCCTCCCGGAGCTCCTCCTGGCGGTGCCGGAACGCGCCGACACGCGATCCCGGACAGGGCCCCGGGGGGGCGGCCCTGCGGCCCTCTGGTGCCCGAAGTGTGTTCGCCGGGCGTTTTCCGGCCAATTCTCACGAGCGTTCTGCCCAAATCGGGATTCGATTTGGGCAGAACGCTCGTGAGAATTGGCCGGCGTTGGGCAGCCCTGGTCAGCGCCCAGGGCCGCGTGGAGCAGGGCCCTTTCTCGCTCGGGGAATGGCGCGGCCACCCGGAAAACGAGCCGCGACGATGGGGCGCGGCCGGCGGCCCCGGCGCCGGGGAGTTTTCCCCGAGCAGAGTGGATGGAGGCGCCGTGGCCGGGCGTCCGCCTCCGCCGTGGCGGGCGGCCGGGGCGCCCGTGGAGGGGGGCTGGCCTCTGTGGGGGAACGGAGTGATCTCTCACTCCACGGCTGGGACGAAGCCGCGAAAGGTGCCGTGGTCGCCGGGACGGTCGGGGGGACTCGTGGCGCGGGACTCAGGGTTCCCCATGCGGAGGCCCCCAGGCTCAGGCCCCTGGCAACGGAAGGCTGAGCAAGCAGGCCCGGGCCCGGGCCCGGCTTTCGGGGCTGGCCCGGCCCCAGCGGCCGGCGCCAGGGAGGGGACCCCCGGAGGCTGAGGAGCGGGAGGCGTCGTCCTCCCCGGGGCCCGCCTCCCGGAGCTACTCCTGGCGGTGCCAGAACGCGCCGACACGCGATCCCGGACAGGGCCCCGGGGGGGCGGCCCTGCGGCCCTCTGGTGCCCGAACTGTGTTCGCCGGGCGTTTTCCGGCCAATTCTCACGAGCGTTCTGCCCAAATCGGGATCGATTTGGGCAGAACGCTCGTGAGAATTGGCCGGCGTTGGGCAGCCTGGTCAGCGCCCAGGGCCGCGTGGAGCAGGGCCCTTTCTCGCTCGGGGCATGGCGCGGCCACCCGGAAAACGAGCCGCGACGATGGGGCGCGGCCGGCGGCCCCGGCGCCGGGGAGTTTTCCCCGAGCAGAGTGGATGGAGGCGCCGTGGCCGGGCGTCCGCCTCCGCCGTGGCGGGCGGCCGGGGCGCCCGTGGAGGGGGCTGGCCTCTGTGGGGGAACGGAGTGATCTCTCACTCCACGGCTGGGACGAAGCCGCGAAAGGTGCCGTGGTCGCCGGGACGGTCGGGGGGACTCGTGGCGCGGGACTCAGTGTTCCCCATGCGGAAGCCCCCAGGCTCAGGCCCCTGGCAACGGAAGGCTGAGCAAGCAGGCCCGGGCCCGGGCCCGGCTTTCGGGGCTGGCCCGGCCCCAGCGGCCGGCGCCAGGGAGGGGACCCCCGGAGGCTGAGGAGCGGGAGGCGTCGGCCTCCCCGGGGCCCGCCTCCCGGAGCTCCTCCTGGCGGTGCCGGAACGCGCCGACACGCGATCCCGGACAGGGCCCCGGGGGGGCGGCGCTGCGGCCCTCTGGTGCCCGAAGAGTGTTCGCCGGGCGTTTTCCGGCCAATTCTCACGAGCGTTCTGCCCAAATCGGGATCGATTTGGGCAGAACGCTCATGAGAATTGGCCGGCGTTGGGCAGCCCTGGTCAGCGCCCAGGGCCGCGTGGAGCAGGGCCCTTTCTCGCTCGGGGCATGGCGCGGCCACCCGGAAAACGAGCCGCGACGATGGGGCGGCGGCCGGCGGCCCCGGCGCCGGGGAGTTTTCCCCGAGCAGAGTGGATGGAGGCGCCGTGGCCGGGCGTCCGCCTCCGCCGTGGCGGGCGGCCGGGGCGCCCGTGGAGGGGGCTGGCCTCTGTTGGGGAACGGAGTGATCTCTCACTCCACGGCTGGGACGAAGCCGCGAAAGGTGCCGTGGTCGCCGGGACGGTCGGGGGGACTCGTGGCGCGGGACTCAGTGTTCCCCATGCGGAGGCCCCCAGGCTCAGGCCCCTGGCAACGGAAGGCTGAGCAAGCAGGCCCGGGCCCGGGCCCGGCTTTCGGGGCTGGCCCGGCCCCAGCGGCCGGCGCCAGGGAGGGGACCCCCGGAGGCTGAGGAGCGGGAGGCGTCGGCCTCCCCGGGGCCCGCCTCCCGGAGCTCCTCCTGGCGGTGCCGGAACGCGCCGACACGCGATCCCGGACAGGGCCCCGGGGGGGCGGCGCTGCGGCCCTCTGGTGCCCGAAGAGTGTTCGCCGGGCGTTTTCCCGGCCAATTCTCACGAGCGTTCTGCCCAAATCGGGATCGATTTGGGCAGAACGCTCATGAGAATTGGCCGGCGTTGGGCAGCCCTGGTCAGCGCCCAGGGCCGCGTGGAGCAGGGCCCTTTCTCGCTCGGGGCATGGCGCAGCCACCCGGAAAACGAGCCGCGACGATGGGGCGCGGCCGGCGGCCCCGGCGCCGGGGAGTTTTTCCCGAGCAGTGTGGATGGAGGCGCCGTGGCCGGGCATCCGCCTCCGCCGTGGCGGGCGGCCGGGGCGCCCGTGGAGGGGGCTGGCCTCTGTGGGGGAACGGAGTGATCTCTCACTCCACGGCTGAACGAAGCCGCGAAAGGTGCCGTGGTCGCCGGGACGGTCGGGGGGACTCGTGGCGCGGGACTCAGGGTTCCCCATGCGGAGGCCCCCAGGCTCAGGCCCCTGGCAACGGAAGGCTGAGCAAGCAGGCCCGGGCCCGGGCCCGGCTTTCGGGGCTGGCCCGGCCCCAGCGGCCGGCGCCAGGGAGGGGACCCCCGGAGGCTGAGGAGCGGGTGGCGTCGGCCTCACCGGGGCCCGCCTCCCGGAGCTCCTCCTGGCGGTGCCGGAACGCGCGGACACGCGATCCCGGACAGGGCCCCGGGGGGGCGGCCCTGCGGCCCTGTGGTGCCCGAAGTGTGTTCGCCGGGCGTTTGCCGGCCAATTCTCACGAGCGTTCTGCCCAAATCGGGATCGATTTGGGCAGAACGCTCGTGAGAATTGGCCGGCGTTGGGCAGCCCTGGTCAGCGCCCAGGGCCGCGTGGAGCAGGGCCCTTTCTCGCTCGGGGCATGGCGCGGCCACCCGGAAAACGAGCCGCGACGATGGGGCGCGGCCGGCGGCCCCGGCGCCGGGGAGTTTTCCCCGACCAGAGTGGATGGAGGCGCCGTGGCCGGGCGTCCGCCTCCGCCGTGGCGGGCGGCCGGGGCGCCCGTGGAGGGGGCTGGCCTCTGTGGGGGAACGGAGTGATCTCTCACTCCACGGCTGGGACGAAGCCGCGAAAGGTGCCGTGGTCGCCGGGACGGTCGGGGGGACTCGTGGCACGGGACTCAGGGTTCCCCATGCGGAGGCCCCAAGGCTCAGGCCCCTGGCAACGGAAGGCTGAGCAAGCAGGCCCGGGCCCGGGCCCGGATTTCGGGGCTGGCCCGGCCCCAGCGGCCGGCGCCAGGGAGGGGACCCCCGGAGGCTGAGGAGCGGGAGGCGTCGGCCTCCCCGGGGCCCACCTCCCGGAGCTCCTCCTGGCGGTGCCGGAACGCGCCGATACGCGATCCCGGACAGGGCCCCGGGGGGGGCGGCCCTGCGGCCCTGTGGTGCCCGTAGTGTGTTCGCCGGGCGTTTTCCGGCCAATTCTCACGAGCGTTCTGCCCAAATCGGGATCGATTTGGGCAGAACGCTCGTGAGAATTGGCCGGCGTTGGCCAGCCCTGGTCAGCGCCCAGGGCCGCGTGGAGCAGGGCCCTTTCTCGCTCGGGGCATGGCGCGGCCACCCGGAAAACGAGCCGCGACGATGGGGCGCGGCCGGCGGCCCCGGCGCCGGGGAGTTTTCCCCGAGCAGAGTGGATGGAGGCGCCGTGGCCGGGCGTCCGCCTCCGCCGTGGCGGGCGGCCGGGGCGCCCGTGGAGGGGGCTGGCCTCTGTGGGGGAACGGAGTGATCTCTCACTCCACGGCTGGGACGAAGCCGCGAAAGGTGCCGTGGTCGCCGGGACGGTCGGGGGGGACTCGTGGCGCGGGACTCAGGGTTCCCCATGCGGAGGCCCCCAGGCTCAGGCCCCTGGCAACGGAAGGCTGAGCAAGGAGGCCCGGGCCCGGGCCCGGCTTTCGGGGCTGGCCCGGCCCCAGCGGCCGGCGCCAGGGAGGGGACCCCCGGAGGCTGAGGAGCGGGAGGCGTCGGCCTCCCCGGGGGCCCGCCTCCCGGAGCTCCTCCTGGCGGTGCCGGAACGCGCCGACACGCGATCCCGGACAGGGCCCCGGGGGGGCGGCCCTGCGGCCCTCTGGTGCCCGAAGTGTGTTCGCCGGGCGTTTTCCGGCCAATTCTCACGAGCGTTCTGCCCAAATCGGGATCGATTTGGGCAGAACGCTCGTGAGAATTGGCCGGCGTTGGGCAGCCCTGGTCAGCGCCCAGGGCCGCGTGGAGCAGGGCCCTTTCTCGCTCGGGGCATGGCGCGGCCACCCGGAAAACGAGCCGCGATGATGGGGCGCGGCCGGCGGCCCCGGCGCCGGGGAGTTTTCCCCGAGCAGAGTGGATGGAGGCGCCGTGGCCGGGCGTCCGCCTCCGCCGTGGCGGGCGGCCGGGGCGCCCGTGGAGGGGGCTGGCCTCTGTGGGGGAACGGAGTGATCTCTCACTCCACGGCCGGGACGAAGCCGCGAAAGGTGCCGTGGTCGCCGGGACGGTCGGGGGTACTCGTGGCGCGGGACTCAGGGTTCCCCATGCGGAGGCCCCCAGGCTCAGGCCCCTGGCAACGGAAGGCTGAGCAAGCAGGCCCGGGCCCGGGCCCGGCTTTCGGGGCTGGCCCAGCCCCAGCGGCCGGCGCCAGGGAGGGGACCCCCGGAGGCTGAGGAGCGGGAGGCGTCGGCCTCCCCGGGGCCCGCCTCCCGGAGCTCCTCCTGGCGGTGCCGGAACGCGCCGACACGCGATCCCGGACAGGGCCCCGGGGGGGCGGCCCTGCGGCCCTCTGGTGCCCGAAGTGTGTTCGCCGGGCGTTTTCCGGCCAATTCTCACGAGCGTTCTGCCCAAATCGGGATCGATTTGGGCAGAACGCTCGTGAGAATTGGCCGGCGTTGGGCAGCCCTGGTCAGCGCCCAGGGCCGCGTGGAGCAGGGCCCTTTCTCGCTCGGGGCATGGCGCGGCCACCCGGAAAACGAGCCGCGACGATGGGGCGCGGCCGGCGGCCCCGGCGCCGGGGAGTTTTTCCCGAGCAGTGTGGATGGAGGCGCCGTGGCCGGGCATCCGCCTCCGCCGTGGCGGGCGGCCGGGGCGCCCGTGGAGGGGGCTGGCCTCTGTGGGGGAACGGAGTGATCTCTCACTCCACGGCTGAACGAAGCCGCGAAAGGTGCCGTGGTCGCCGGGACGGTCGGGGGGACTCGTGGCGCGGGACTCAGGGTTCCCCATGCGGAGGCCCCCAGGCTCAGGCCCCTGGCAACGGAAGGCTGAGCAAGCAGGCCCGGGCCCGGGCCCGGCTTTCGGGGCTGGCCCGGCCCCAGCGGCCGGCGCCAGGGAGGGGACCCCCGGAGGCTGAGGAGCGGGTGGCGTCGGCCTCCCCGGGGCCCGCCTCCCGGAGCTCCTCCTGGCGGTGCCGGAACGCGCCGACACGCGATCCCGGACAGGGCCCCGGGGGGGGCGGCCCTGCGGCCCTGTGGTGCCCGAAGTGTGTTCGCCGGGCGTTTGCCGGCCAATTCTCACGAGCGTTCTGCCCAAATCGGGATCGATTTGGGCAGAACGCTCGTGAGAATTGGCCGGCGTTGGGCAGCCCTGGTCAGCGCCCAGGGCCGCGTGGAGCAGGGCCCTTTCTCGCTCGGGGCATGGCGCGGCCACCCGGAAAACGAGCCGCGACGATGGGGCGCGGCCGGCGGCCCCGGCGCCGGGGAGTTTTCCCCGAGCAGAGTGGATGGAGGCGCCGTGGCCGGGCGTCCGCCTCCGCCGTGGCGGGCGGCCGGGGCGCCCGTGGAGGGGGCTGGCCTCTGTGGGGGAACGGAGTGATCTCTCACTCCACGGCTGGGACGAAGCCGCGAAAGGTGCCGTGGTCGCCGGGACGGTCGGGGGGACTCGTGGGACGGGACTCAGGGTTCCCCATGCGGAGGCCCCAAGGCTCAGGCCCCTGGCAACGGAAGGCTGAGCAAGCAGGCCCGGGCCCGGGCCCGGATTTCGGGGCTGGCCCGGCCCCAGCGGCCGGCGCCAGGGAGGGGACCCCCGGAGGCTGAGGAGCGGGAGGCGTCGGCCTCCCCGGGGCCCACCTCCCGGAGCTCCTCCTGGCGGTGCCGGAACGCGCCGATACGCGATCCCGGACAGGGCCCCGGGGGGGCGGCCCTGCGGCCCTGTGGTGCCCGTAGTGTGTTCGCCGGGCGTTTTCCGGCCAATTCTCACGAGCGTTCTGCCCAAATCGGGATCGATTTGGGCAGAACGCTCGTGAGAATTGGCCGGCGTTGGCCAGCCCTGGTCAGCGCCCAGGGCCGCGTGGAGCAGGGCCCTTTCTCGCTCGGGGCATGGCGCGGCCACCCGGAAAACGAGCCGCGACGATGGGGCGCGGCCGGCGGCCCCCGGCGCCGGGGAGTTTTCCCCGAGCAGAGTGGATGGAGGCGCCGTGGCCGGGCGTCCGCCTCCGCCGTGGCGGGCGGCCGGGGCGCCCGTGGAGGGGGCTGGCCTCTGTGGGGGAACGGAGTGATCTCTCACTCCACGGCTGGGACGAAGCCGCGAAAGGTGCCGTGGTCGCCGGGACGGTCGGGGGGACTCGTGGCGCGGGACTCAGGGTTCCCCATGCGGAGGCCCCCAGGCTCAGGCCCCTGGCAACGGAAGGCTGAGCAAGGAGGCCCGGGCCCGGGCCCGGCTTTCGGGGCTGGCCCGGCCCCAGCGGCCGGCGCCAGGGAGGGGACCCCCGGAGGCTGAGGAGCGGGAGGCGTCGGCCTCCCCGGGGCCCGCCTCCCGGAGCTCCTCCTGGCGGTGCCGGAACGCGCCGACACGCGATCCCGGACAGGGCCCCAGGGGGGCGGCCCTGCGGCCCTGTGGTGCCCGAAGTGTGTTCGCCGGGCGTTTTCCGGCCAATTCTCACGAGCGTTCTGCCCAAATCGGGATCGATTTGGGCAGAACGCTCGTGAGAATTGGCCGGCGTTGGGCAGCCCTGGTCAGCGCCCAGGGCCGCGTGGAGCAGGGCCCTTTCTCGCTCGGGGCATGGCGCGGCCACCCGGAAAACGAGCCGCGACGATGGGGCGCGGCCGGCGGCCCCGGCGCCGGGGAGTTTTCCCCGAGCAGAGTGGATGGAGGCGCCGTGGCCGGGCGTCCGCCTCCGCCGTGGCGGGCGGCCGGGGCGCCCGTGGAGGGGGCTGGCCTCTGTGGGGGAACGGAGTGATCTCTCACTCCACGGCTGGGACGAAGCCGCGAAAGGTGCCGTGGTCGCCGGGACGGTCGGGGGGACTCGTGGCGCGGGACTCAGGGTTCCCCATGCGGAGGCCCCCAGGCTCAGGCCCCTGGCAACGGAAGGCTGAGCAAGGAGGCCCGGGCCCGGGCCCGGCTTTCGGGGCTGGCCCGGCCCCAGCGGCCGGCGCCAGGGAGGGGACCCCCGGAGGCTGAGGAGCGGGAGGCGTCGGCCTCCCCGGGGCCCGCCTCCCGGAGCTCCTCCTGGCGGTGCCGGGAACGCGCCGACACGCGATCCCGGACAGGGCCCCGGGGGGGCGGCCCTGCGGCCCCTGTGGTGCCCGAAGTGTGTTCGCCGGGCGTTTTCCGGCCAATTCTCACGAGCGTTCTGCCCAAATCGGGATCGATTTGGGCAGAACGCTCACGCTCGTGAGAATTGGTCGGCGTTGGGCAGCCCTGGTCAGCGCCCAGGGCCGCGTGGAGCAGGGCCCTTTCTCGCTCGGGGCATGGCGCGGCCACCCGGAAAACGAGCCGCGACGATGGGGCGCGGCCGGCGGCCCCGGCGCCGGGGAGTTTTCCCCCGAGCAGAGTGGATGGAGGCGCCGTAGCCGGGCGTCCGCCTCCGCCGTGGCGGGCGGCCGGGGCGCCCGTGGAGGGGGCTGGCCTCTGTGGGGGAACGGAGTGATCTCTCACTCCACGGCTGCGACGAAGCCGCGAAAGGTGCCGTGGTCGCCGGGACTGTCGGGGGGACTCGTGGCGCGGGACTCAGGGTTCCCCATGCGGAGGCCCCCAGGCTCAGGCCCCTGGCAACGGAAGGCTGAGCAAGCAGGCCCGGGCCCGGGCCCGGCTTTCGGGGCTGGCCCGGCCCCAGCGGCCGGCGCCAGGGAGGGGACCCCCGGAGGCTGAGGAGCGGGAGGCGTCGTCCTCCCCGGGGCCCGCCTCCCGGAGCTACTCCTGGCGGTGCCAGAACGCGCCGACACGCGATCCCGGACAGGGCCCCGGGGG
>NW_025721567.1:0-27728 GCF_922984935.1 Meles meles
ACACTTCGGGCACCAGAGGGCCGCAGGGCCGCCCCCCCGGGGCCCTGTCCGGGATCGCGTGTCGGCGCGTTCCGGCACCGCCAGGAGGAGCTCCGGGAGGCGGGCCCCGGGGAGGCCGACGCCTCCCGCTCCTCAGCCTCCGGGGGTCCCCTCCCTGGCGCCGGCCGCTGGGGCCGGGCCAGCCCCGAAAGCCGGGCCCGGGCCCGGGCCTGCTTGCTCAGCCTTCCGTTGCCAGGGGCCTGAGCCTGGGGGCCTCCGCATGGGGAACCCTGAGTCCCGCGCCACGAGTCCCCCCGACCGTCCCGGCGACCACGGCACCTTTCGCGGCTTCGTCCCAGCCGTGGAGTGAGAGATCACTCCGTTCCCCCACAGAGGCCAGCCCCCTCCACGGGCGCCCCGGCCGCCCGCCACGGCGGAGGCGGACGCCCGGCCACGGCGCCTCCATCCACTCTGCTCGGGGAGAAACTCCCCGGCGCCGGGACCGCCGGCTGCGCCCCATCGTCGCGGCTCGTTTTCCGGGTGGCCGCGCCATGCCGCGAGCGAGAAAGGGCCCTGCTCCACGCGGCCCTGGGCGCTGACCAGGGCTGCCCAAAGCCGGCCAATTCTCACGAGCGTTCTGCCCAAATCGATCCCGATTTGGGCAGAGCGCTCGTGAGAATTGGCCGGAAAACGCACGGCGAACACACTTCGGGCACCAGAGGGCCGCAGGGCCGCCCCCCCCGGGGCCCTGTCCGGGATCGCGTGTCGGCGCGTTCCGGCACCGCCAGGAGGAGCTCCGGGAGGCGGGCCCCGGGGAGGCCGACGCCTCCCGCTCCTCAGCCTCCGGGGGTCCCCTCCCTGGCGCCGGCCGCTGGGGCCGGGCCAGCCCCGAATGCCGGGCCCGGGCCCGGGCCTGCTTGCTCAGCCTTCCGTTGGCCAGGGGCCTGAGCCTGGGGGCCTCCGCATGGGGATCCCTGAGTCCCGCGCCACGAGTCCCCCCGACCGTCCCGGCGACCACGGCACTATTCGCGGCTTCGTCCCAGCCGTGGAGTGAGAAATCACTCCGTTCCCCCACAGAGGCCAGCCCCCTCCACGGGCGCCCCGGCCGCCCGCCACGGCGGAGGCGGACGCCCGGCCACGGCGCCTCCATCCACGCTGCTCGGGGAAAACTCCCCGGCGCCGGGGCCGCCGGCCGCGCCCCATCGTCGCGGCTCGTTTTCCGGGTGGCCGCGCCATGCCCCGAGCGAGAAAGGGCCCTGTTCCACGCGGCCCTGGGCGCTGACCAGGGCTGCCCAACGCCGGCCAATTCTCACGAGCGTTCTGCCCAAATCGATCCCGATTTGGGCAGAACGCTCGTGAGAATTGGCCGGAAAACGCCCGGCGAACACACTTCGGGCACCAGAGGGCCGCAGGGCCGCCCCCCCGGGGCCCTGTCCGGGATCGCGTGTCGGCGCGTTCCGGCACCGCCAGGAGGAGCTCCGGGAGGCGGGCCCCGGGGAGGCCGACGCCTCCCGCTCCTCAGCCTCCGGGGGTCCCCTCCCTGGCGCCGGCCGCTGGGGCCGGGCCAGCCCCGAAAGCCGGGCCCGGGCCCGGGCCTGCTTGCTCAGCCTTCCGTTGCCAGGGGCCTGAGCCTGGGGGCCTCCGCATGGGGAACCCTGAGTCCCGCGCCACGAGTCCCCCCGACCGTCCCGGCGACCACGGCACCTTTCGCGGCTTCGTCCCAGCCGTGGAGTGAGAGTTCACTCCGTTCCCCCACAGAGGCCAGCCCCCTCCACGGGCGCCCCGGCCGCCCGCCACGGCGGAGGCGGACGCCCGGCCACGGCGCCTCCATCCACTCTGCTCGGGGAAAACTCCCCGGCGCCGGGGCCCGCCGGCCGCGCCCCATCGTCGCGGCTCGTTTTCCGGGTGGCCGCGCCATGCCCCGAACGAGAAAGGGCCCTGCTCCACGCGGCCCTGGGCGCTGACCAGGGCTGCCCAACGCCGGCCAATTCTCACGAGCGTTCTGCCAAATCGATCCCGATTTGGGCAGAACGCTCGTGAGAATTGGCCGGAAAACGCCCGGCGAACACAATTCGGGCACCAGAGGGCCGCAGGGCCGCCCCCCCGGGGCCCTGTCCGGGATCGCGTGTCGGCGCGTTCCGGCACCGCCAGGAGGAGCTCCGGGAGGCGGGCCCCGGGGGAGGCCGACGCCTCCCGCTCCTCAGCCTCCGGGGGTCCCCTCCCTGGCGCCGGCCGCTGGGGCCGGGCCAGCCCCGAAAGCCGGGCCCGGGCCCGGGCCTGGTTGCTCATCCTTCCGTTGCCAGGGGCCTGAGCCTGGGGGCCTCCGCATGGGGAACCCTGAGTCCCGCGCCACGAGTCCCCCCGACCGTCCCGGCGACCACGGCACCTTTCGCGGCTTCGTCCCAGCCGTGGAGTGAGAGTTCACTCCGTTCCCCCACAGAGGCCAGCCCCCTCCACGGGCGCCCCGGCCGCCCGCCACGGCGGAGGCGGACGCCCGGCCACGGCGCCTCCATCCACTCTGCTCGGGGAAAACTCCCCGGCGCCGGGGCCGCCGGCCGCGCCCCATCGTCGCGGCTCTTTTTCCGGGTGGCCGCGCCATGCCCCGAACGAGAAAGGGCCCTGCTCCACGCGGCCCTGGGCGCTGACCAGGGCTGCCCAACGCCGGCCAATTCTCACGAGCGTTCTGCCCAAATCGATCCCGATTTGGGCAGAACGCTCGTGAGAATTGGCCGGAAAACGCCCGGCGAACACACTTCGGGCACCAGAGGGCCGCAGGGCCGCCCCCCCGGGGCCCTGTCCGGGATCGCGTGTCGGCGCGTTCCGGCACCGCCAGGAGGAGCTCCGGGAGGCGGGCCCCGGGGAGGCCGACGCCTCCCGCTCCTCAGCCTCCGGGGGTCCCCTCCCTGGCGCCGGCCGCTGGGGCCGGGCCAGCCCCGAAAGCCGGGCCCGGGCCCGGGCCTGCTTGCTCAGCCTTCCGTTGCCAGGGGCCTGAGCCTGGGGGCCTCCGCATGGGGATCCCTGAGTCCCGCGCCACGAGTCCCCCCGACCGTCCCGGCGACCACGGCACTATTCGCGGCTTCGTCCCAGCCGTGGAGTGAGAGATCACTCCGTTCCCCCACAGAGGCCAGCCCCCTCCACGGGCGCCCCGGCCGCCCGCCACGGCGGAGGCGGACGCCCGGCCACGGCGCCTCCATCCACGCTGCTCGGGGAAAACTCCCCGGCGCCGGGGCCGCCGGCCGCGCCCCATCGTCGCGGCTCGTTTTCCGGGTGGCCGCGCCATGCCCCGAGCGAGAAAGGGCCCTGCTCCACGCGGCCCTGGGCGCTGACCAGGGCTGCCCAACGCCGGCCAATTCTCACGAGCGTTCTGCCCAAATCGATCCCGATTTGGGCAGAACGCTCGTGAGAATTGGCCGGAAAACGCCCGGCGAACACACTTCGGGCACCAGAGGGCCGCAGGGCCGCCCCCCCGGGGCCCTGTCCGGGATCGCGTGTCGGCGCGTTCCGGCACCGCCAGGAGGAGCTCCGGGAGGCGGGCCCCGGGGAGGCCGACGCCTCCCGCTCCTCAGCCTCCGGGGGTCCCCTCCCTGGCGCCGGCCGCTGGGGCCGGGCCAGCCCCGAAAGCCGGGCCCGGGCCCGGGCCTGCTTGCTCAGCCTTCCGTTGCCAGGGGCCTGAGCCTGGGGGCCTCCGCATGGGGAACCCTGAGTCCCGCGCCACGAGTCCCCCCGACCGTCCCGGCGACCACGGCATCTTTCGCGGCTTCGTCCCAGCCGTGGAGTGAGAGATCACTCCGTTCCCCCACAGAGGCCAGCCCCCTCCACGGGCGCCACGGCCGCCCGCCACGGCGGAGGCGGACGCCCGGCCACGGCGCCTCCATCCACTCTGCTCGGGGAAAACTCCCCGGCGCCGGGACCGCCGGCCGCGCCCCATCGTCGCGGCTCGTTTTCCGGGTGGCCGCGCCATGCCCCGAGCGAGAAAGGGCCCTGCTCCACGCGGCCCTGGGCGCTGACCAGGGCTGCCCAACGCCGGCCAATTCTCACGAGCGTTCTGCCCAAATCGATCCCGATTTGGGCCGAACGCTCGTGAGAATTGGCCGGAAAACGCCCGGCGAACACACTTCGGGCACCAGAGGGCCGCAGGGCCGCCCCCCCGGGGCCCTGTCCGGGATCGCGTGTCGGCGCGTTCCGGCACCGCCAGGAGGAGCTCCGGGAGGCGGGCCCCGGGGAGGCCGACGCCTCCCGCTCCTCAGCCTCCGGGGGTCCCCTCCCTGGCGCCGGCCGCTGGGGCCGGGCCAGCCCCGAAAGCCGGGCCCGGGCCCGGGCCTGCTTGCTCAGCCTTCCGTTGCCAGGGGCCTGAGCCTGGGGGCCTCCGCATGGGGAACCCTGAGTCCCGCGCCACGAGTCCCCCCGACCGTCCCGGCGACCACGGCACCTTTCGCGGCTTCGTCCCAGCCGTGGAGTGAGAGATCACTCCGTTCCCCCACAGAGGCCAGCCCCCTCCACGGGCGCCCCGGCCGCCCGCCACGGCGGAGGCGGACGCCCGGCCACGGCGCCTCCATCCACTCTGCTCGGGGAAAACTCCCCGGCGCCGGGGCCGCCGGCCGCGCCCCATCGTCGCGGCTCGTTTTCCGGGTGGCCGCGCCATGCCCCGAGCGAGAAAGGGCCCTGCTCCACGCGGCCCTGGGCGCTGACCAGGGCTGCCCAACGCCGGCCAATTCTCACGAGCGTTCTGCCCAAATCGATCCCGATTTGGGTAGAACGCTCGTGAGAATTGGCCGGAAAACGCCCGGCGAACACACTTCGGGCACCAGAGGGCCGCAGGGCCGCCCCCCCGGGGCCCTGTCCGGGATCGCGTGTCGGCGCGTTCCGGCACCGCCAGGAGGAGCTCCGGGAGGTGGGCCCCGGGGAGGCCGACGCCTCCCGCTCCTCAGCCTCCGGGTTCCCCTCCCTGGCGCCGGCCGCTGGGGCCGGGCCAGCCCCGAAAGCCGGGCCCGGGCCCGGGCCTGCTTGCTCAGCCTTCCGTTGCCAGGGGCCTGAGCCTGGGGGCCTCCGCATGGGGAACCCTGAGTCCCGCGCCACGAGTCCCCCCGACCGTCCCGGCGACCACGGCACCTTTCGCGGCTTCGTCCCAGCCGTGGAGTGAGAGATCACTCCGTTCCCCCACAGAGGCCAGCCCCCTCCACGGGCGCCCCGGCCGCCCGCCACGGCGGAGGCGGACGCCCGGCCACGGCGCCTCCATCCACTCTGCTCGGGGAAAACTCCCCGGCGCCGGGGCCGCCGGCCGCGCCCCATCGTCGCGGCTCGTTTTCCGGGTGGACGCGCCATGCCCCGAGCGAGAAAGGGCCCTGCTCCACGCGGCCCTGGGCGCTGACCAGGGCTGCCCAACGCCGGCCAATTCTCACGAGCGTTCTGCCCAAATCGATCACGATTTGGGCAGAACGCTCGTGAGAATTGGCCGGAAAACGCCCGGCGAACACACTTCGGGCACCAGAGGGCCGCAGGGCCGCCCCCCCGGGGCCCTGTCCGGGATCGCGTGTCGGCGCGTTCCGGCACCGCCAGGAGGAGCTCCGGGAGGCGGGCCCCGGGGAGGCCGACGCCTCCCGCTCCTCAGCCTCCGGGGGTCCCCTCCCTGGCGCCGGCCGCTGGGGCCGGGCCAGCCCCGAAAGCCGGGCCCTGGCCCGGGCCTGCTTGGTCAGCCTTCCGTGGCCAGGGGCCTGAGCCTGGGGGCCTCCGCATGGGGAACCCTGAGTCCCGCGCCACGAGTCCCCCCGACCGTCCCGGCGACCACGGCACCTTTCGCGGCTTCGTCCCAGCCGTGGAGTGAGAGATCACTCCGTTCCCCCACAGAGGCCAGCCCCCTCCACGGGCGCCCCGGCCGCCCGCCACGGCGGAGGCGGACGCCCGGCCACGGCGCCTCCATCCACTCTGCTCGGGGAAAACTCCCCGGCGCCGGGGCCGCCGGCCGCGCCCCATCGTCGCGGCTCGTTTTCCGGGTGGCCGCGCCATGCCCCGAGCGAGAAAGGGCCCTGCTCCACGCGGCCCTGGGCGCTGACCAGGGCTGCCCAACGCCGGCCAATTCTCACGAGCGTTCTGCCCAAATCGATCCCGATTTGGGCAGAACGCTCGTGAGAATTGGCCGGAAAACGCCCGGCGAACACACTTCGGGCACCAGAGGGCCGCAGGGCCGCCCCCCCGGGGCCCTGTCCGGGATCGCGTGTCGGCGCGTTCCGGCACCGCCAGGAGGAGCTCCGGGAGGCGGGCCCCGGGGAGGCCGACGCCTCCCGCTCCTCAGCCTCCGGGGGTCCCCTCCCTGGCGCCGGCCGCTGGGGCCGGGCCAGCCCCGAAAGCCGGGCCCGGGCCTGGGCCTGCTTGCTCAGCCTTCCGTTGCCAGGTGCCTGAGCCTGGGGGCCTCCGCATGGGGAACCCTGAGTCCCGCGCCACGAGTCCCCCCGACCGTCCCGGCGACCACGGCACCTTTCGCGGCTTCGTCCCAGCCGTGGAGTGAGAGATCACTCCGTTCCCCCACAGAGGCCAGCCCCCTCCACGGGCGCCCCGGCCGCCCGCCACGGCGGAGGCGGACGCCCAGCCACGGCGCCTCCATCCACTCTGCTCGGGGAAAACTCCCCGGCGCCGGGGCCGCCGGCCGCGCCCCATCGTCGCGGCTCGTTTTCCGGGTGGCCGCGCCATGCCCCGAGCGAGAAAGGGCCCTGCTCCACGCGGCCCTGGGCGCTGACCAGGGCTGCCCAACGCCGGCCAATTCTCACGAGCGTTCTGCCCAAATCGATCCCGATTTGGGCAGAACGCTCGTGAGAATTGGCCGGAAAACGCCCGGCGAACACACTTCGGGCACCAGAGGGCCGCAGGGCCGCCCCCCCGGGGCCCTGTCCGGGATCGCGTGTCGGCGCGTTCCGGCACCGCCAGGAGGAGCTCCGGGAGGCGGGCCCCGGGGAGGCCGACGCCTCCCGCTCCTCAGCCTCCGGGGGTCACCTCCCTGGCGCCGGCCGCTGGGGCCGGGCCAGCCCCGAAAGCCGGGCCCCGGGCCCGGGCCTGCTTGCTCAGCCTTCCGTTGCCAGGGGCCTGAGCCTGGGGGCCTCCGCATGGGGAACCCGGAGTCCCGCGCCACAAGTCCCCCCGACCGTTCCGGCGACCACGGCACCTTTCGCGGCTTCGTCCCAGCCGTGGAGTTAGAGATCACTCCGTTCCCCCACAGAGGCCAGCCCCCTCCACGGGCGCCCCGGCCGCCCGCCACGGCGGAGGCCGACGCCCGGCCACGGCGCCTCCATCCACTCTGCTCGGGGAAAACTCCCCGGCGCCGGGGCCGCCGGCCGCGCCCCATCGTCGCGGCTCGTTTTCCGGGTGGCCGCGCCATGCCCCGAGCGAGAAAGGGCCCTGCTCCACGCGGCCCTGGGCGCTGACCAGGGCTGCCCAACGCCGGCCAATTCTCACGAGCGTTCTGCCCAAATCGATCCCGATTTGGGCAGAACGCTCGTGAGAATTGGCCGGAAAACGCCCGGCGAACACACTTCGGGCACCAGAGGGCCGCAGGGCCGCCCCCCCGGGGCCCTGTCCGGGATCGCGTGTCGGCGCGTTCCGGCACCGCCAGGAGGAGCTCCGGGAGGCGGGCCCCGGGGAGGCCGACGCCTCCCGCTCCTCAGCCTCCGGGGGTCCCCTCCCTGGCGCCGGCCGCTGGGGCCGGGCCAGCCCCGAAAGCCGGCCCGGGCCCGGGCCTGCTTGCTCAGCCTTCCGTTTCCAGGGGCCTGAGCCTGGGGGCCTCCGCATGGGGAACCCTGAGTCCCGCGCCACGAGTCCCCCCGACCGTCCCGGCGACCACGGCACCTTTCGCGGCTTCGTCCCAGCCGTGGAGTGAGAGATCACTCCGTTCCCCCACAGAGGCCAGCCCCCTCCACGGGCGCCCCGGCCGCCCGACACGGCGGAGGCGGATGCCCGGCCACGGCGCCTCCATCCACTCTGCTCGGGGAAAACTCCCCGGCGCCGGGGCCGCCGGCCGCGCCCCATCGTCGCGGCTCGTTTTCCGGGTGGCCGCGCCATGCCCCGAGCGAGAAAGGGCCCTGCTCCACGCGGCCCTGGGCGCTGACCAGGGCTGCCCAACGCCGGCCAATTCTCACGAGCGTTCTGCCCAAATCGATCCCGATTTGGGCAGAACGCTCGTGAGAAAACGCCCGGCGAACACACTTCGGGCACCAGAGGGCCGCAAGGCCGCCCCCCCCGTGGCCCTGTCCGGGATCGCGTGTCGGCGCGTTCCGGCACCGCCAGGAGGAGCTCCGGGAGGCGGGCCCCGGGGAGGCCGACGCCTCCCGCTCCTCAGCCTCCGGGGGTCCCCTCCCTGGCGCCGGCCGCTGGGGCCGGGCCAGCCCCGAAAGCCGGGCCCGGGCCCGGGCCTGCTTGCTCAGCCTTCCGTTGCCAGGGGCCTGAGCCTGGGGGCCTCCGCATGGGGAACCCTGAGTCCCGCGCCACGAGTCCCCCCGACCGTCCCGGCGACCACGGCACCTTTCGCGGCTTCGTCCCAGCCGTGGAGTGAGAGATCACTCCGTTCCCCCACAGAGGCCAGCCCCCCTCCACGGGCGCCCCGGCCGCCCGCCACGGCGGAGGCGGACGCCCGGCCACGGCGCCTCCATCCACTCTGCTCGGGGAAAACTCCCCGGCGCCGGGGCCGCCGGCCGCGCCCCATCGTCGCGGCTCGTTTTCCGGGTGGCCGCGCCATGCCCCGAGCGAGAAAGGGCCCTGTTCCACGCGGCCCTGGGCGCTGACCAGGGCTGCCCAACGCCGGCCAATTCTCACGAGCGTTCTGCCCAAATCGATCCCGATTTGGGCAGAACGCTCGTGAGAATTGGCCGGAAAACGCCCGGCGAACACACTTCGGGCACCAGAGGGCCGCAGGGCCGCCCCCCCGGGGCCCTGTCCGGGATCGCGTGTCGGCGCGTTCCGGCACCGCCAGGAGGAGCTCCGGGAGGCGGGCCCCGGGGAGGCCGACGCCTCCCGCTCCTCAGCCTCCGGGGGGTCCCCTCCCTGGCGCCGGCCGCTGGGGCCGGGCCAGCCCCGAAAGCCGGGCCCAGGCCCGGGCCTGCTTGCTCAGCCTTCCGTTGCCAGGGGCCTGAGCCTGGGGGCCTCCGCATGGGGAACCCTGAGTCCCGCGCCACGAGTCCCCCCGACCGTCCCGGCGACCACGGCACCTTTCGCGGCTTCGTCCCAGCCGTGGAGTGAGAGTTCACTCCGTTCCCCCACAGAGGCCAGCCCCCTCCACGGGCGCCCCGGCCGCCCGCCACGGCGGAGGCGGACGCCCGGCCACGGCGCCTCCATCCACTCTGCTCGGGGAAAACTCCCCGGCGCCGGGGCCGCCCCGGCCGCGCCCCATCGTCGCGGCTCGTTTTCCGGGTGGCCGCGCCATGCCCCGAACGAGAAAGGGCCCTGCTCCACGCGGCCCTGGGCGCTGACCAGGGCTGCCCAACGCCGGCCAATTCTCACGAGCGTTCTGCCCAAATCGATCCCGATTTGGGCAGAACGCTCGTGAGAATTGGCCGGAAAACGCCCGGCGAACACAATTCGGGCACCAGAGGGCCGCAGGGCCGCCCCCCCGGGGCCCTGTCCGGGATCGCGTGTCGGCGCGTTCCGGCACCGCCAGGAGGAGCTCCGGGAGGCGGGCCCCGGGGAGGCCGACGCCTCCCGCTCCTCAGCCTCCGGGGGTCCCCTCCCTGGCGCCGGCCGCTGGGGCCGGGCCAGCCCCGAAAGCCGGGCCCAGGCCCGGGCCTGGTTGCTCATCCTTCCGTTGCCAGGGGCCTGAGCCTGGGGGCCTCCGCATGGGGAACCCTGAGTCCCGCGCCACGAGTCCCCCCGACCGTCCCGGCGACCACGGCACCTTTCGCGGCTTCGTCCCAGCCGTGGAGTGAGAGTTCACTCCGTTCCCCCACAGAGGCCAGCCCCCTCCACGGGCGCCCCGGCCGCCCGCCACGGCGGAGGCGGACGCCCGGCCACGGCGCCTCCATCCACTCTGCTCGGGGGAAAACTCCCCGGCGCCGGGGCCGCCGGCCGCGCCCCATCGTCGCGGCTCGTTTTCCGGGTGGCCGCGCCATGCCCCGAACGAGGAAAGGGCCCTGCTCCACGCGGCCCTGGGCGCTGACCAGGGCTGCCCAACGCCGGCCAATTCTCACGAGCGTTCTGCCCAAATCGATCCCGATTTGGGCAGAACGCTCGTGAGAATTGGCCGGAAAACGCCCGGCGAACACACTTCGGGCACCAGAGGGCCGCAGGGCCGCCCCCCCCCGGGGCCCTGTCCGGGATCGCGTGTCGGCGCGTTCCGGCACCGCCAGGAGGAGCTCCGGGAGGCGGGCCCCGGGGAGGTCGACGCCTCCCGCTCCTCAGCCTCCGGGGGTCCCCTCCCTGGCGCCGGCCGCTGGGGCCGGGCCAGCCCCGAAAGCCGGGCCCGGGCCCGGGCCTGCTTGCTCAGCCTTCCGTTGCCAGGGGCCTGAGCCTGGGGGCCTCCGCATGGGGAACCCTGAGTCCCGCGCCACGAGTCCCCCCGACCGTCCCGGCGACCACGGCACCTTTCGCGGCTTCGTCCCAGCCGTGGAGTGAGAGATCACTCCGTTCCCCCACAGAGGCCAGCCCCCTCCACGGGCGCCCCGGCCGCCCGCCACGGCGGAGGCGGGACGCCCGGCCACGGCGCCTCCATCCACTCTGCTCGGGGGAAAACTCCCCGGCGCCGGGGCCGCCGGCCGCGCCCCATCGTCGCGGCTCGTTTTCCGGGTGGCCGCGCCATGCCCCGAGCGAGAAAGGGCCCTGCTCCACGCGGCCCTGGGCGCTGACCAGGGCTGCCCAACGCCGGCCAATTCTCACGAGCGTTCTGCCCAAATCGATCCCGATTTGGGCAGAACTCTCGTGAGAATTGGCCGGAAAACGCCCGGCGAACACACTTCGGGCACCAGAGGGCCGCAGGGCCGCCCCCCCGGGGCCCTGTCCGGGATCGCGTGTCGGCGCGTTCCGGCACCGCCAGGAGGAGCTCCGGGAGGCGGGCCCCGGGGAGGCCGACGCCTCACGCTCCTCAGCCTCCGGGGGTCCCCTCCCTGGCGCCGGCCGCTGGGGCCGGGCCAGCCCCGAAAGCCGGGCCCGGGCCCGGGCCAGCTTGCTCAGCCTTCCGTTGCCAGGGGCCTGAGCCTGGTGGCCTCCGCATGGGGAACCCTGAGTCCCGCGCCACGAGTCCCCCCGACCGTCCCGGCGACCACGGCACCTTTCGCGGCTTTGTCCCAGCCGTGGAGTGAGAGATCACTCCGTTCCCCCACAGAGGCCAGCCCCCTCCACGGGCGCCCGGGCCGCCCGCCACGGCGGAGGCGGACGCCCGGCCACGGCGCCTCCATCCACTCTGCTCGGGTTAAACTCCCCGGCGCCGGGGCCACCGGCCGCGCCCCATCGTCGCGGCTCGTTTTCCGGGTGGCCGCGCCATGCCCCGAGCGAAAAAGGGCCCTGCTCCACGCGGCCCTGGGCGCTGACCAGGGCTGCCCAACGCCGGCCAATTCTCACGAGCGTTCTGCCCAAATCGATCCCGATTTGGGCAGAGCGCTCGTGAGAATTGGCCGGAAAACGCCCGGCGAACACACTTCGGGCACCACAGGGCCGCAGGGCCGCCCCCCCGGGGCCCTGTCCAGGATCGCGTGTCGGCGCGTTCCGGCACCGCCAGGAGGAGCTCCGGGAGGCGGGCCCCGGGGAGGCCGACGCCTCCCGCTCCTCAGCCTCCGGGGGTCCCCTCCCTGGCGCCGGCCGCTGGGGCCGGGCCAGCCCGAAAGCCGGGCCCGGGCCCGGGCCTGCTTGCTCAGCCTTCCGTTGCCAGGGGCCTGAGCCTGGGGGCCTCCGCATGGGGATCCCTGAGTCCCGCGCCACGAGTCCCCCCGACCGTCCCGGCGACCACGGCACCATTCGCGGATTCGTCCCAGCCGTGGAGTGAGAGATCACTCCGTTCCCCCACAGAGGCCAGCCCCCTCCACGGGCGCCCCGGCCGCCCGCCACGGCGGAGGCGGGACGCCCGGCCACGGCGCCTCCATCCACTCTGCTCGGGGGAAAACTCCCCGGCGCCGGGGCCGCCGGCCGCGCCCCATCGTCGCGGCTCGTTTTCCGGGTGGCCGCGCCATGCCCCGAGCGAGAAAGGGCCCTGCTCCACGCGGCCCTGGGCGCTGACCAGGGCTGCCCAACGCCGGCCAATTCTCACGAGCGTTCTGCCCAAATCGATCCCGATTTGGGCAGAACGCTCGTGAGAATTGGCCGGGAAAACGCCCGGCGAACACACTTCGGGCACCAGAGGGCCGCAGGGCCGCCCCCCCGGGGCCCTGTCCGGGATCGCGTGTCGGCGCGTTCCGGCACCGCCAGGAGGAGCTCCGGGAGGCGGGCCCCGGGGAGGCCGACGCCTCCCGCTCCTCAGCCTCCGGGGGTCCCCTCCCTGGCGCCGGCCGCTGGGGCCGGGCCAGCCCCGAAAGCCGGGCCCGGGCCCGGGCCTGCTTGCTCAGCCTTCCGTTGCCAGGGGCCTGAGCCTGGGGGCCTCCGCATGGGGAACCCTGTGTCCCGCGCCACGAGTCCCCCCGACCGTCCCGGCGACCACGGCAACCTTTCGCGGCTTCGTCCCAGCCGTGGAGTGAGAGATCACTCCGTTCCCCCACAGAGGCCAGCCCCCTCCACGGGCGCCCCGGCCCGCCCGCCACGGCGGAGGCGGACGCCCCGGCCACGGCGCCTCCATCCACTCTGCTCGGGGAAAAACTCCCCGGCGCCGGGGCCGCCGGCCGCGCACCATCGTCGCGGCTCGTTTTCCGGGTGGCCGCGCCATGCCCCGAGCGAGAAAGGGCCCTGCTCCACGCGGCCCTGGGCGCTGACCAGGCTGCCCAACGCCGGCCAATTCTCACGAGCGTTCTGCCCAAATCGATCCCGATTTGGGCAGAACGCTCGTGAGAATTGGCCGGAAAACGCCGGCGAACACACTTCGGGCACCTGAGGGCCGCAGGGCCGCCCCCCCGGGGCCCTGTCCGGGATCGCGTGTCGGCGCGTTCCGGCACCGCCAGGAGGAGCTCCGGGAGGCGGGCCCCGGGGAGGCCGACGCCTCCCGCTCCTCAGCCTCCGGGGGGTCCCCTCCCTGGCGCCGGCCTCTGGGGCCGGGCCAGCCCCGAAAGCCGGGCCCGGGCCCGGGCCTGCTTGCTCAGCCTTCCGTTGCCAGGGGCCTGAGCCTGGGGGCCTCCGCATGGGGAACCCTGAGTCCCGCGCCACGAGTCCCCCCGACCGTCCCGGCGACCACGGCACCTTTCGCGGCTTCGTCCCAGCCGTGGAGTGAGAGATCACTCCGTTCCCCCACAGAGGCCAGCCCCCTCCACGGGCGCCCCGGGCCGCCCGCCACGGCGGAGGCGGACGCCCGGCCACGGCGCCTCCATCCACTCTGCTCGGGGAAAACTCCCCGGCGCCGGGGCCGCCGGCCGCGCCCCATCGTCGCGGCTCGTTTTCCGGGTGGCCGCGCCATGCCCCGGGCGAGAAAGGGCCCTGCTCCACGCGGCCCTGGGCGCTGACCAGGGCTGCCCAACGCCGGCCAATTCTCACGAGCGTTCTGCCCAAATCGATCCCGATTTGGGCAGAACGCTCGTGAGAATTGGCCGGAAAACGCCCGGCGAACACACTTCGGGCACCTGAGGGCCGCAGGGCCGCCCCCCCGGGGCCCTGTCCGGGATCGCGTGTCGGCGCGTTCCGGCACCGCCAGGAGGAGCTCCGGGAGGCGGGCCCCGGGGAGGCCGACGCCTCCCGCTCCTCAGCCTCCGGGGGTCCCCTCCCTGGCGCCGGCCTCTGGGGCCGGGCCAGCCCCGAAAGCCGGGCCCGGGCCCGGGCCTGCTTGCTCAGCCTTCCGTTGCCAGGGGCCTGAGCCTGGGGGCCTCCGCATGGGGAACACTGAGTCCCGCGCCACGAGTCCCCCCGACCGTCCCGGCGACCACGGCACCTTTCGCGGCTTCGTCCCAGCCGTGGAGTGAGAGATCACTCCGTTCCCCCACAGAGGCCAGCCCCCTCCACGGGCGCCCCGGCCGCCCGCCACGGCGGAGGCGGACGCCCGGCCACGGCGCCTCCATCCACTCTGCTCGGGGAAAACTCCCCGGCGCCGGGGCCGCCGGCCGCGCCCCATCGTCGCGGCTCGTTTTCCGGGTGGCCGCGCCATGCCCCGAGCGAGAAAGGGCCCTGCTCCACGCGGCCCTGGGCGCTGACCAGGGCTGCCCAAAGCCGGCCAATTCTCACGAGCGTTCTGCCCAAAATCGATCCCGATTTGGGCAGAGCGCTCGTGAGAATTGGCCGGAAAACGCCCGGCGAACACAACTTCGGGCACCAGAGGGCCGCAGGGCCGCCCCCCCGGGGCCCTGTCCGGGATCGCGTGTCGGCGCGTTCCGGCACCGCCAGGAGGAGCTCCGGGAGGCGGGCCCCGGGGAGGGCCGACGCCTCCCGCTCCTCAGCCTCCGGGGGTCCCCTCCCTGGCGCCGGCCGCTGGGGCCGGGCCAGCCCCGAAAGCCGGGCCCGGGCCCGGGCCTGCTTGCTCAGCCTTCCGTTGCCAGGGGCCTGAGCCTGGGGGCCTCCGCATGGGGAACCCTGAGTCCCGCGCCACGAGTCCCCCCGACCGTCCCGGCGACCACGGCACCTTTCGCGGCTTCGTCCCAGCCGTGGAGTGAGAGATCACTCCGTTCCCCCACAGAGGCCAGCCCCCTCCACGGGCGCCCCGGCCGCCCGCCACGGCGGAGGCGGACGCCCGGCCACGGCGCCTCCATCCACTCTGCTCGGGGGAAAACTCCCCGGCGCCGGGGGCCGCCGGCCGCGCCCCATCGTCGCGGCTCGTTTTCCGGGTGGCCGCGCCATGCCCCGGGCGAGAAAGGGCCCTGCTCCACGCGGCCCTGGGCGCTGACCAGGGCTGCCCAACGCCGGCCAATTCTCACGAGCGTTCTGCCCAAATCGATCCCGATTTGGGCAGAACGCTCGTGAGAATTGGCCGGAAAACGCCCGGCGAACACACTTCGGGCACCTGAGGGCCGCAGGGCCGCCCCCCCGGGGCCCTGTCCGGGATCGCGTGTCGGCGCGTTCCGGCACCGCCAGGAGGAGCTCCGGGAGGCGGGCCCCGGGGAGGCCGACGCCTCCCGCTCCTCAGCCTCCGGGGGTCCCCTCCCTGGCGCCGGCCTCTGGGGCCGGGCCAGCCCCGAAAGCCGGGCCCGGGCCCGGGCCTGCTTGCTCAGCCTTCCGTTGCCAGGGCCTGAGCCTGGGGGCCTCCGCATGGGGAACACTGAGTCCCGCGCCACGAGTCCCCCCGACCGTCCCGGCGACCACGGCACCTTTCGCGGCTTCGTCCCAGCCGTGGAGTGAGAGATCACTCCGTTCCCCCACAGAGGCCAGCCCCCTCCACGGGCGCCCCGGCCGCCCGCCACGGCGGAGGCGGACGCCCGGCCACGGCGCCTCCATCCACTCTGCTCGGGGAAAACTCCCCGGCGCCGGGGCCGCCGGCCGCGCCCCATCGTCGCGGCTCGTTTTCCGGGTGGCCGCGCCGTGCCCCGAGCGAGAAAGGGCCCTGCTCCACGCGGCCCTGGGCGCTGACCAGGGCTGCCCAAAGCCGGCCAATTCTCACGAGCGTTCTGCCCAAATCGATCCCGATTTGGGCAGAGCGCTCGTGAGAATTGGCCGGAAAACGCCCGGCGAACACACTTCGGGCACCAGAGGGCCGCAGGGCCGCCCCCCCGGGGCCCTGTCCGGGATCGCGTGTCGGCGCGTTCCGGCACCGCCAGGAGGAGCTCCGGGAGGCGGGCCCCGGGGAGGCCGACGCCTCCCGCTCCTCAGCCTCCGGGGGTCCCCTCCCTGGCGCCGGCCGCTGGGGCCGGGCCAGCCCCGAAAGCCGGGCCCGGGCCCGGGCCTGCTTGCTCAGCCTTCCGTTGCCAGGGGCCTGAGCCTGGGGGCCTCCGCATGGGGAACCCTGAGTCCCGCGCCACGAGTCCCCCCGACCGTCCCGGCGACCACGGCACCTTTCGCGGCTTCGTCCCAGCCGTGGAGTGAGAGATCACTCCGTTCCCCCACAGAGGCCAGCCCCCTCCACGGCCGCCCCGGCCGCCCGCCATGGCGGAGGCGGACGCCCGGCCACGGCGCCTCCATCCACTCTGCTCGGGGAAAACTCCCCGGCGCCGGGACCCGCCGGCCGCGCCCCATCGTCACGGCTCATTTTCCGGGTGGCCGCGCCATGCCCCGAGCGAGAAAGGGCCCTGCTCCACGCGGCCCTGGGCGCTGACCAGGGCTGCCCAACGCCGTCCAATTCTCACGAGCGTTCTGCCCAAATCGATCCCGATTTGGGCAGAACGCTCGTGAGAATTGGCCGGAAAACGCCCGGCGAACACACTTCGGGCACCAGAGGGCCGCAGGGCCGCCCCCCCGGGGCCCTGTCGGGGATCGCGTGTCGGCGCGTTCCGGCACCGCCAGGAGGAGCTCCGGGAGGCGGGCCCCGGGGAGGCCGACGCCTCCCGCTCCTCAGCCTCCGGGGGTCCCCTCCCTGGCGCCGGCCGCTGGGGCCGGGCCAGCCCCGAAAGCCGGGCCCGGGCCCGGGCCTGCTTGCTCAGCCTTCCGTTGCCAGGGGCCTGAGCCTGGGGGCCTCCGCATGGGGAACCCTGAGTCCCGCGCCACGAGTCCCCCCGACCGTCCCGGCGACCACGGCACCTTTCGCGGCTTCGTCCCAGCCGTGGAGTGAGAGATCACTCCGTTCCCCCACAGAGGCCAGCCCCCTCCACGGGCGCCCCGGCCGCCCGCCACGGCGGAGGCGGACGCCCGGCCACGGCGCCTCCATCCACTCTGCTCGGGGAAAACTCCCCGGCGCCGGGGCCGCCGGCCGCGCCCCATCGTCGCGGCTCGTTTTCCGGGTGGCCGCGCCATGCCCCGAGCGAGAAAGGGCCCTGCTCCACGCGGCCCTGGGCGCTGACCAGGGCTGCCCAACGCCGGCCAATTCTCACGAGCGTTCTGCCCAAATCGATCCCGATTTGGGCAGAGCGCTCGTGAGAATTGGCCGGAAAACGCCCGGCGAACACACTTCGGGCACCAGAGGGCCGCAGGGCCGCCCCCCCGGGGCCCTGTCCGGGATCGAGTGTCGGCGCGTTCCGGCACCGCCAGGAGGAGCTCCGGGAGGCGGGCCCCGGGGAGGCCGACGCCTCCCGCTCCTCAGCCTCCGGGGGTCCCCTCCCTGGCGCCGGCCGCTGGGGCCGGGCCAGCCCCGAAAGCCGGGCCCGGGCCCGGGCCTGCTTGCTCAGCCTTCCGTTGCCAGGGGCCTGAGCCTGGGGGCCTCCGCATGGGGAACCCTGAGTCCCGCGCCACGAGTCCCCCCGACCGTCCCGGCGACCACGGCACCTTTCGCGGCTTCGTCCCAGCCGTGGAGTGAGAGATCACTCCGTTCCCCCACAGAGGCCAGCCCCCTCCACGGGCGCCCCGGCCGCCCGCCACAGCGGAGGCGGACGCCCGGCCACGGCGCCTCCATCCACTCTGCTCGGGGAAAACTCCCCGGCGCCGGGGCCGCCGGCCGCGCCCCATCGTCGCGGCTCGTTTTCCGGGTGGCCGCGCCATGCCCCGAGCGAGAAAGGGCCCTGCTCCACGCGGCCCTGGGCGCTGACCAGGGCTGCCCAACGCCGGCCAATTCTCACGAGCGTTCTGCCCAAATCGATCCCGATTTGTGCAGAACGCTCGTGAGAATTGGCCGGAAAACGCCCGGCGAACACACTTCGGGCACCACAGGGCCGCAGGGCCGCCCCCCCGGGGCCCTGTCCGGGATCGCGTGTCGGCGCGTTCCGGCACCGCCAGGAGGAGCTCCGGGAGGCGGGCCCCGGGGAGGCCGACGCATCCCGCTCCTCAGCCTCCGGGGGTCCCCTCCCTGGCGCCGGCCGCTGGGGCCGGGCCAGCCCCGAAAGCCGGGCCCGGGCCCGGGCCTGCTTGCTCAGCCTTCCGTTGCCAGGGGCCTGAGCCTGGGGGCCTCCGCATGGGGAACCCTGAGTCCCGCGCCACGAGTCCCCCCGACCGTCCCGGCGACCACGGCACCTTTCGCGGCTTCGTCCCAGCCGTGGAGTGAGAGATCACTCCGTTCCCCCACAGAGGCCAGCCCCCTCCACGGGCGCCCCGGCCGCCCGCCACGGCGGAGGCGGACGCCAGGCCACGGCGCCTCCATCCACTCTGCTCGGGGAAAACTCCCCGGCGCCAGGGCCGCCGGCCGCGCCCCATCGTCGCGGCTCGTTTTCCGGGTGGACGCGCCATGCCCCGAGCGAGAAAGGGCCCTGCTCCACGCGGCCCTGGGCGCTGACCAGGGCTGCCCAACGCCGGCCAATTCTCACGAGCGTTCTGCCCAAATCGATCCCGATTTGTGCAGAACGCTCGTGAGAATTGGCCGGAAAACGCCCGGCGAACACACATCGGGCACCACAGGGCCGCAGGGCCGCCCCCCCGGGGCCCTGTCCGGGATCGCGTGTCGGCGCGTTCCGGCACCGCCAGGAGGAGCTCCGGGAGGCGGGCCCCGGGGAGGGCCGACGCCTCCCGCTCCTCAGCCTCCGGGGGTCCCCTCCCTGGCGCCGGCCGCAGGGGCCGGGCCAGCCCCGAAAGCCGGGCCCGGGCCCGGGCCTGCTTGCTCAGCCTTCCGTTGCCAGGGGCCTGAGCCTGGGGGCCTCCGCATGGGGAACCCTGAGTCCCGCGCCACGAGTCCCCCCGACCGTCCCGGCGACCACGGCACCTTTCGCGGCTTCGTCCCAGCCGTGGAGTGAGAGATCACTCCGTTTCCCCACAAAGGCCAGCCCCCTCCACGGGCGCCCCGGCCGCCCGCCACGGCGGAGACGGACGCCCGGCCACGGCGCCTCCATCCACTCTGCTCGGGGAAAACTCCCCGGCGCCGGGACCGCCGGCCGCGCCCCATCGTCGCGGCTCGTTTTCCGGGTGGCCGCGCCATGCCCCGAGCGAGAAAGGGCCCTGCTCCACGCGGCCCTGGGCGCTGACCAGGGCTGCCCAACGCCGGCCAATTCTCACGAGCGTTCTGCCCAAATCGATCCCGATTTGGGCAGAACGCTCGTGAGAATTGGCCGGAAAACGCCCGGCGAACACACTTCGGGCACCAGAGGGCCGCAGGGCCGCCCCCCCGGGGCCCTGTCCGGGATCGCGTGTCGGCGCGTTCCGGCACCGCCAGGAGGAGCTCCGGGAGGCGGGCCCCGGGGAGGCCGACGCCTCCCGCTCCTCAGCCTCCGGGGGTCCCCTCCCTGGCGCCGGCAGCTGGGGCCGGGCCAGCCCCGAAAGCCGGGCCCGGGCCCGGGCCTGCTTGCTCAGCCTTCCGTTGCCAGGGGCCTGAGCCTGGGGGCCTCCGCATGGGGAACCCTGAGTCCCGCGCCACGAGTCCCCCCGACCGTCCCGGCGACCACGGCACCTTTCGCGGCTTCGTCCCAGCCGTGGAGTGAGAGATCACTCCGTTCCCCCACAGAGGCCAGCCCCCTCCACGGGCGCCCCGGCCGCCCGCCACGGCGGAGGCGGACGCCCGGCCACGGCGCATCCATCCACTCTGCTCGGGGAAAACTCCCCGGCGCCAGGGCCGCCGGCCGCGCCCCATCGTCGCGGCTCGTTTTCCGGGTGGACGCGCCATGCCCCGAGCGAGAAAGGGCCCTGCTCCACGCGGCCCTGGGCGCTGACCAGGGCTGCCCAACGCCGGCCAATTCTCACGAGCGTTCTGCCCAAATCGATCCCGATTTGTGCAGAACGCTCGTGAGAATTGGCCGGAAAACGCCCGGCGAACACACATCGGGCACCACAGGGCCGCAGGGCCGCCCCCCCGGGGCCCTGTCCGGGATCGCGTGTCGGCGCGTTCCGGCACCGCCAGGAGGAGCTCCGGGAGGCGGGCCCCGGGGAGGCCGACGCCTCCCGCTCCTCAGCCTCCGGGGGTCCCCTCCCTGGCGCCGGCCGCTGGGGCCGGGCCAGCCCCGAAAGCCGGGCCCGGGCCCGGGCCTGCTTGCTCAGCCTTCCGTTGCCAGGGGCCTGAGCCTGGGGGCCTCCGCATGGGGAACCCTGAGTCCCGCGCCACGAGTCCCCCCGACCGTCCCGGCGACCACGGCACCTTTCGCGGCTTCGTCCCAGCCGTGGAGTGAGAGATCACTCCGTTCCCCCACAGAGGCCAGCCCCCTCCACGGGCGCCCCGGCCGCCCGCCACGGCGGAGGCGGACGCCCGGCCACGGCGCCTCCATCCACTCTGCTCGGGGAAAACTCCCCGGCGCCGGGACCGCCGGCCGCGCCCCATCGTCGCGGCTCGTTTTCCGGGTGGCCGCGCCATGCCCCGAGCGAGAAAGGGCCCTGCTCCACGCGGCCCTGGGCGCTGACCAGGGCTGCCCAAAGCCGGCCAATTCTCACGAGCGTTCTGCCCAAATCGATCCCGATTTGGGCAGAGCGCTCGTGAGAATTGGCCGGAAAACGCCCGGCGAACACACTTCGGGCACCAGAGGGCCGCAGGGCCGCCCCCCCGGGGCCCTGTCCGGGATCGCGTGTCGGCGCGTTCCGGCACCGCCAGGAGGAGCTCCGGGAGGCGGGCCCCGGGGAGGCCGACGCCTCCCGCTCCTCAGCCTCCGGGGGTCCCCTCCCTGGCGCCGGCCGCTGGGGCCGGGCCAGCCCCGAATGCCGGGCCCGGGCCCGGGCCTGCTTGCTCAGCCTTCCGTTGCCAGGGGCCTGAGCCTGGGGGCCTCCGCATGGGGATCCCTGAGTCCCGCGCCACGAGTCCCCCCGACCGTCCCGGCGACCACGGCACTATTCGCGGCTTCGTCCCAGCCGTGGAGTGAGAAATCACTCCGTTCCCCCACAGAGGCCAGCCCCCTCCACGGGCGCCCCGGCCGCCCGCCACGGCGGAGGCGGACGCCCGGCCACGGCGCCTCCATCCACGCTGCTCGGGGAAAACTCCCCGGCGCCGGGGCCGCCGGCCGCGCCCCATCGTCGCGGCTCGTTTTCCCGGGTGGCCGCGCCATGCCCCGAGCGAGAAAGGGCCCTGCTCCACGCGGCCCTGGGCGCTGACCAGGGCTGCCCAACGCCGGCCAATTCTCACGAGCGTTCTGCCCAAATCGATCCCGATTTGGGCAGAACGCTCGTGAGAATTGGCCGGAAAACGCCCGGCGAACACACTTCGGGCACCAGAGGGCCGCAGGGCCGCCCCCCCGGGGCCCTGTCCGGATCGCGTGTCGGCGCGTTCCGGCACCGCCAGGAGGAGCTCCGGGAGGCGGGCCCCCGGGGAGGCCGACGCCTCCCGCTCCTCAGCCTCCGGGGGTCCCCTCCCTGGCGCCGGCCGCTGGGGCCGGGCCAGCCCCGAAAGCCGGGCCCGGGCCCGGGCCTGCTTGCTCAGCCTTCCGTTGCCAGGGGCCTGAGCCTGGGGGCCTCCGCATGGGGAACCCTGAGTCCCGCGCCACGAGTCCCCCCGACCGTCCCGGCGACCACGGCATCTTTCGCGGCTTCGTCCAGCCGTGGAGTGAGAGATCACTCCGTTCCCCCACAGAGGCCAGCCCCCTCCACGGGCGCCACGGCCGCCCGCCACGGCGGAGGCGGACGCCCGGCCACGGCGCCTCCATCCACTCTGCTCGGGGAAAACTCCCCGGCGCCGGGACCGCCGGCCGCGCCCCATCGTCGCGGCTCGTTTTCCGGGTGGCCGCGCCATGCCCCGAGCGAGAAAGGGCCCTGCTCCACGCGGCCCTGGGCGCTGACCAGGGCTGCCCAACGCCGGCAAATTCTCACGAGCGTTTCTGCCCAAATCGATCCCGATTTGGGCCGAACGCTCGTGAGAATTGGCCGGAAAACGCCCGGCGAACACACTTCGGGCACCAGAGGGCCGCAGGGCCGCCCCCCCGGGGCCCTGTCCGGGATCGCGTGTCGGCGCGTTCCGGCACCGCCAGGAGGAGCTCCGGGAGGCGGGCCCCGGGGAGGCCGACGCCTCCCGCTCCTCAGCCTCCGGGGGTCCCCTCCCTGGCGCCGGCCGCTGGGGCCGGGCCAGCCCCGAAAGCCGGGCCCGGGCCCGGGCCTGCTTGCTCAGCCTTCCGTTGCCAGGGGCCTGAGCCTGGGGGCCTCCGCATGGGGAACCCTGAGTCCCGCGCCACGAGTCCCCCCGACCGTCCCGGCGACCACGGCACCTTTCGCGGCTTCGTCCCAGCCGTGGAGTGAGAGATCACTCCGTTCCCCCACAGAGACCAGCCCCCTCCACGGGCGCTCCCGGCCGCCCGCCACGGCGGAGGCGGACGCCCGGCCACGGCGCCTCCATCCACTCTGCTCGGGGAAAACTCCCCGGCGCCGGGACCGCCGGCCGCGCCCCATCGTCGCGGCTCATTTCCGGGTGGCCGCGCCATGCCCCGAGCGAGAAAGGGCCCTGCTCCACGCGGCCCTGGGCGCTGACCAGGGCTGCCCAAAGCCGGCCAATTCTCACGAGCGTTCTGCCCAAATCGATCCCGATTTGGGCAGAGCGCTCGTGAGAATTGGCCGGAAAACGCCGGCGAACACACTTCGGGCACCAGAGGGCCGCAGGGCCGCCCCCCCCGGGGCCCTGTCCGGGATCGCGTGTCGGCGCGTTCCGGCACCGCCAGGAGGAGCTCCGGGAGGCGGGCCCCGGGGAGGCCGACGCCTCCCGCTCCTCAGCCTCCGGGGGTCCCCTCCCTGGCGCCGGCCGCTGGGGCCGGGCCAGCCCCGAATGCCGGGCCCGGGCCCGGGCCTGCTTGCTCAGCCTTCCGTTGCCAGGGGCCTGAGCCTGGGGGCCTCCGCATGGGGATCCCTGAGTTCCGCGCCACGAGTCCCCCCGACCGTCCCGGCGACCACGGCACTATTCGCGGCTTCGTCCCAGCCGTGGAGTGAGAAATCACTCCGTTCCCCCACAGAGGCCAGCCCCCTCCACGGGCGCCCCGGCCGCCCGCCACGGCGGAGGCGGACGCCCGGCCACGGCGCCTCCATCCACGCTGCTCGGGAAAACTCCCCGGCGGCGGGGCCGCCGGCCGCGCCCCATCGTCGCGGCTCGTTTTCCGGGTGGCCGCGCCATGCCCCGAGCGAGAAAGGGCCCTGCTCCACGCGGCCCTGGGCGCTGACCAGGGCTGCCCAACGCCGGCCAATTCTCACGAGCGTTCTGCCCAAATCGATCCCGATTTGGGCAGAACGCTCGTGAGAATTGGCCGGAAAACGCCCGGCGAACACACTTCGGGCACCAGAGGGCCGCAGGGCCGCCCCCCCGGGGCCCTGTCCGGGATCGCGTGTCGGCGCGTTCCGGCACCGCCAGGAGGAGCTCCGGGAGGCGGGCCCCGGGGAGGCCGATGCCTCCCGCTCCTCAGCCTCCGGGGGTCCCCTCCCTGGCGCCGGCCGCTGGGGCCGGGCCAGCCCCGAAAGCCGGGCCCGGCCCGGGCCTGCTTGCTCAGCCTTCCGTTGCCAGGGGCCTGAGCCTGGGGGCCTCCGCATGGGGAACCCTGAGTCCCGCGCCACGAGTCCCCCCGACCGTCCCGGCGACCACGGCATCTTTCCCGGCTTCGTCCCAGCCGTGGAGTGAGAGATCACTCCGTTCCCCCACAGAGGCCAGCCCCCTCCACGGGCGCCACGGCCGCCCGCCACGGCGGAGGCGGACGCCCGGCCCACGGCGCCTCCATCCACTCTGCTCGGGGAAAACTCCCCGGCGCCGGGACCAGCGCCGGCCGCGCCCCATCGTCGCGGCTCGTTTTCCGGGTGGCCGCGCCATGCCCCGAGCGAGAAAGGGCCCTGCTCCACGCGGCCCTGGGCGCTGACCAGGGCTGCCCAACGCCGGCAAATTCTCACGAGCGTTCTGCCCAAATCGATCCCGATTTGGGCCGAACGCTCGTGAGAATTGGCCGGAAAACGCCCGGCGAACACACTTCGGCACCAGAGGGCCGCAGGGCCGCCCCCCCGGGGCCCCTGTCCGGGATCGCGTGTCGGCGCGTTCCGGCACCGCCAGGAGGAGCTCCGGAGGCGGGCCCCGGGGAGGCCGACGCCTCCCGCTCCTCAGCCTCCGGGGGTCCCCTCCCTGGCGCCGGCCGCTGGGGCCGGGCCAGCCCCGAAAGCCGGGCCCGGGCCCGGGCCTGCTTGCTCAGCCTTCCGTTGCCAGGGGCCTGAGCCTGGGGGCCTCCGCATGGGGAACCCTGATCCCGCGCCACGAGTCCCCCCGACCGTCCCGGCGACCACGGCACCTTTCGCGGCTTCGTCCCAGCCGTGGAGTGAGAGATCACTCCGTTCCCCCACAGAGGCCAGCCCCCTCCACGGGCGCCCCGGCCGCCCGCCACGGCGGAGGCGGACGCCCGCCACGGCGCATCCATCCACTCTGCTCGGGGAAAACTCCCCGGCGCCAGGGCCGCCGGCCGCGCCCCATCGTCGCGGCTCGTTTTCCGGGTGGACGCGCCATGCCCCGAGCGAGAAAGGGCCCTGCACCACGCGGCCCTGGGCGCTGACCAGGGCTGCCCAACGCCGGCCAATTCTCACGAGCGTTCTGCCCAAATCGATCCCGATTTGTGCAGAACGCTCGTGAGAATTGGCCGGAAAACGCCCGGCGAACACACATCGGGCCACCACAGGGCCGCAGGGCCGCCCCCCCGGGGCCCTGTCCGGGATCGCGTGTCGGCGCGTTCCGGCACCGCCAGGAGGAGCTCCGGGAGGCGGGCCCCGGGGAGGCCGACGCCTCCCGCTCCTCAGCCTCCGGGGGTCCCCTCCCTGGCGCCGGCCGCTGGGGCCGGGCCAGCCCCGAAAGCCGGGCCCGGGCCCGGGCCTGCTTGCTCAGCCTTCCGTTGCCAGGGGCCTGAGCCTGGGGGCCTCCGCATGGGGAACCCTGAGTCCCGCGCCACGAGTCCCCCCGACCGTCCCGGCGACCACGGCACCTTTCGCGGCTTCGTCCCAGCCGTGGAGTGAGAGATCACTCCGTTCCCCACAGAGGCCAGCCCCCTCCACGGGCGCCCCGGCCGCCCGCCACGGCGGAGGCGGACGCCCGGCCACGGCGCCTCCATCCACTCTGCTCGGGGAAAACTCCCCGGCGCCGGGACCGCCGGCCGCGCCCCATCGTCGCGGCTCGTTTTCCGGGTGGCCGCGCCATGCCCCGAGCGAGAAAGGGCCCTGCTCCACGCGGCCCTGGGCGCTGACCAGGGCTGCCCAAAGCCGGCCAATTCTCACGAGCGTTTCTGCCCAAATCGATCCCGAATTTGGGCAGAGCGCTCGTGAGAATTGGCCGGAAAACGCCCGGCGAACACACTTCGGGCACCAGAGGGCCGCAGGGCCGCCCCCCCGGGGCCCTGTCCGGGATCGCGTGTCGGCGCGTTCCGGCACCGCCAGGAGGAGCTCCGGGAGGCGGGCCCCGGGGAGGCCGACGCCTCCCGCTCCTCAGCCTCCGGGGGTCCCCTCCCTGGCGCCGGCCGCTGGGGCCGGGCCAGCCCCGAATACCGGGCCCGGGCCCGGGCCTGCTTGCTCAGCCTTCCGTTGCCAGGGGCTGAGCCTGGGGGCCTCCGCATGGGGATCCCTGAGTCCCGCGCCACGAGTCCCCCCGACCGTCCGGCGACCACGGCACTATTCGCGGCTTCGTCCCAGCCGTGGAGTGAGAAATCACTCCGTTCCCCCACAGAGGCCAGCCCCCTCCACGGGCCGCCCCGGCCGCCCGCCACGGCGGAGGCGGACGCCCGGCCACGGCGCCTCCATCCACGCTGCTCGGGGAAAACTCCCCGGCGCCGGGGCCGCCGGCCGCGCCCCATCGTCGCGGCTCGTTTTCCGGGTGGCCGCGCCATGCCCGAGCGAGAAAGGGCCTGCTCCACGCGGCCCTGGGCGCTGACCAGGGCTGCCCAACGCCGGCCAATTCTCACGAGCGTTCTGCCCAAATCGATCCCGATTTGGGCAGAACGCTCGTGAGAATTGGCCGGAAAACGCCCGGCGAACACACTTCGGGCACCAGAGGGCCGCAGGGCCGCCCCCCCGGGGCCCTGTCCGGGATCGCGTGTCGGCGCGTTCCGGCACCGCCAGGAGGAGCTCCGGGAGGCGGGCCCCGGGGGAGGCCGACGCCTCCCGCTCCTCAGCCTCCGGGGGTCCCCTCCCTGGCGCCGGCCGCTGGGGCCGGGCCAGCCCCGAAAGCCGGGCCCGGGCCCGGGCCTGCTTGCTCAGCCTTCCGTTGCCAGGGGCCAGAGCCTGGGGGCCTCCGCATGGGGAACCCTGAGTCCCGCGCCACGAGTCCCCCCGACCGTCCCGGCGACCACGGCATCTTTCGCGGCTTCGTCCCAGCCGTGGAGTGAGAGATCACTCCGTTCCCCCACAGAGGCCAGCCCCCTCCACGGGCGCCACGGCCGCCCGCCACGGCGGAGGCGGACGCCCGGCCACGGCGCCTCCATCCACTCTGCTCGGGGAAAACTCCCCGGCGCCGGGACCGCCGGCCGCGCCCCATCGTCGCGGCTCGTTTTCCGGGTGGCCGCGCCATGCCCCGAGCGAGAAAGGGCCCTGCTCCACGCGGCCCTGGGCGCTGACCAGGGCTGCCCAACGCCGGCAAATTCTCACGAGCGTTCTGCCCCAAATCGATCCCGATTTGGGCCGAACGCTCGTGAGAATTGGCCGGAAAACGCCCGGCGAACACACTTCGGGCACCAGAGGGCCGCAGGGCCGCCCCCCCGGGGCCCTGTCCGGGATCGCGTGTCGGCGCGTATCCGGCAACCGCCAGGAGGAGCTCCGGGAGGCGGGCCCCGGGGAGGCCGACGCCTCCCGCTCCTCAGCCTCCGGGGGTCCCCTCCCTGGCGCCGGCCGCTGGGGCCGGGCCAGCCCCGAAAGCCGGGCCCGGGCCCGGGCCTGCTTGCTCAGCCTTCCGTTGCCAGGGGCCTGAGCCTGGGGCCTCCGCATGGGGAACCCTGAGTCCCGCGCCACGAGTCCCCCCGACCGTCCCGGCGACCACGGCACCTTTCGCGGCTTCGTCCCAGCCGTGGAGTGAGAGATCACTCCGTTCCCCCACAGAGACCAGCCCCCTCCACGGGCGCCCCGGCCGCCCGCCACGGCGGAGGCGGACGCCCGGCCACGGCGCCTCCATCCACTCTGCTCGGGGAAAACTCCCGGCGCCGGGACCGCCGGCCGCGCCCCATCGTCGCGGCTCATTTTCCGGGTGGCCGCGCCATGCCCCGAGCGAGAAAGGGCCCTGCTCCACGCGGCCCTGGGCGCTGACCAGGGCTGCCCAAAGCCGGCCAATTCTCACGAGCGTTCTGCCCAAATCGATCCCGATTTGGGCAGAGCGCTCGTGAGAATTGGCCGGAAAACGGCCCGGCGAACACACTTCGGGCACCAGAGGGCCGCAGGGCCGCCCCCCCGGGGCCCTGTCCGGGATCGCGTGTCGGCGCGTTCCGGCACCGCCAGGAGGAGCTCCGGGAGGCGGGCCCCGGGGAGGCCGACGCCTCCGCTCCTCAGCCTCCGGGGGTCCCCTCCCTGGCGCCGGCCGCTGGGGCCGGGCCAGCCCCGAATGCCGGGCCCGGGCCCGGGCCTGCTTGCTCAGCCTTCCGTTGCCAGGGGCCTGAGCCTGGGGGCCTCCGCATGGGGATCCCTGAGTCCCGCGCCACGAGTCCCCCCGACCGTCCCGGCGACCACGGCACTATTCGCGGCTTCGTCCCAGCCGTGGAGTGAGAAATCACTCCGTTCCCCCACAGAGGCCAGCCCCCTCCACGGGCGCCCCGGCCGCCCGCCACGGCGGAGGCGGACGCCCGGCCACGGCGCCTCCATCCACGCTGCTCGGGGAAAACTCCCCG
>NW_025721568.1:0-27474 GCF_922984935.1 Meles meles
AGTGGAACAAGATCTCCATGAAGATTTTGCCAACGTCGCGAATGGAACCAGCATTCATGTACTAGAGGCAGAACCGTCTCCCCCCAAGATTATAGATTCTCGAAAGTCCTCGAGACACCAAATAGCAAGAACGAAGTATTATAATTGTAGGCATGCCCTCTTGAAGGCAGCGAGGACAAAGAAGATTCTTACATACAGAGTAAAGTTCATCAGAATAATGTCAGACCTGTCCACAGAGACCAGGCAAGCCAGCAAGGGCTGGCAAGATATGTTCAGGGCACTAAATGAGAAGAACATACATCCAAGAATACTTTATCCAGAGAGACTGACTTTCAAAATGGATGGAGAGATAAAGACTTTCCAACACCAGCCAGGCTTAAAGACTATGCAACCACCAAGCCGACACTGCAGGAAATATTAAGGGGGGGTTCTATAAAAGAGGGAAAATCCTAAGAACTTCACTGAAGAGGAATATAGAGACAATCTACAGAAAGAAAGACTCCAAAGGTAACACTATATCAATAAAAATGTATCTATCAATAATCACTCTGAGTGTGAATGGCCTAAATGTGCACATAAAATGACACAGGGCTACAGACTGGACAAAATGACAGGACCCATCCATATGTTGTCTACAAGAGACCCATTTGAACCTAAGGATAAACCCAGGCTGAAAGTGAAGGGATGGAGAAGCATCTTTCGTGCCAATGGGCCTCAAAAGAAGACTGGGGTAGCGATTCTCATATCAGATAACTCAGATTTTAGACTAAAGACTGTACTCAGAGATACAGAAGGACACTACATAATTCTTAAAGAGATTATCCACCAGGATGATCTAACAATTGTAAATATCAATGCCCCCAATATGGGAGCAGTCAGTTACATAAGAGAACTGTTAATCAGGATAAAAAGTCATATTGATATGAATACATTAATTGTAGTAGATCTTAACATGCCACTCTCAGTAACAGACATATCATCCAAGCAGAAAATCAATAAAGAAAAAGAGCTGACACATTGGATCAGAAAAATGACTGACACGTTGGATCAGATGGACCTCATAGATATATACAGAACATTCCACCCTAAAACAACAGAGTACTCATTCTTCTCGAGTGCATATGGAACCTTTTACAGAATAGTCCACATACTGGGTCACAAAGGAGGGCTCAGCTGATACCAAAAGACTGAGATTATTCCCTGCATATTCTCAGAACACAATGCTCTGAAACTAGAGCTTAACCACTAGGAAAAGTTTGGAAGGAATTCAAAACGTGGAAGCTAAAAATCACCTTGCAAAGGACAGCAAAGGCAGTCCTAAGGGGGAAATACATTGCCATCCAAGCCTCCCTCAAAAAATTTGAAAAATCCAGAATACACAAGCTGTCTCCACATTTGAAAGAAGTGGGGAATCAACAACAAATTAAACCACCTCCACATACAATTGGTGAAAAAAAAATCAAGATTAGAGCAGGGATCAATGAAGTAGAAAATAGAGATACAGTAAAACATATCAATGAAACTAGAAACTTTTTTTATAAAATCAATAATATAGATAAAGCATTGGCCACATTAATCCAAAAGAAAAGAGAAAGCTAAAATTAATAAAATTATGAATGAAAAGGGAGAGATCACAACTAACACCAAAGAAGTAGAAACAATAATCACAAGTTATTATCAACAGATATGCCAATAAGTTAAGTAATCTAGATGAAATGGATGCCTTCTTAGAAAACTATAAACTCCCAAAATTGAACCAGGAAAAAATTGACAATCTGAATAGACCGATATCTTGTAACAAGATTGAAGCATTGATCAAAAAACTCCCAAAAGCAAGAGCCCAGGACCTGACAGAATTCCTGGGGAATTCTACCAAAACTTTCAAATAAGAAATAACACCAATTCTCCTGAAGCTGTTTCAAAAAAAATTGAAGTAGAAGGAAAACGTCCAGACCCTTTTCATGAAGCCAACATTACCCTGATCCCCAAACCAGGCAAAGACCCTACCAAAAAGGAGAATTTCAGACCAATATCACTGATGAATATGGATGCAAAGATTCTCAACAAGATCCTAGGAAACAGAATCCAACAGCACATACAAAAGATTATCCACCATGACCAGGTGGGATTCATCCCTGGGTTGCAAGGATGGTTCAACATTTGCAAATCAATCAATGTGATAGAACAAATCAATAAGAGAAGAGAGAAGAATCACATGGTCCTCTCAATTGATGCAGAAAAAGCATTTGACAAAATCCAGCATCCGTTCCTGATTCAAACGCTTCAAATTATAGGGATAGAGGGAATATTCCTGAACTCCATAAAATCTATCTATGAAAGACCCACCGCAAATATCATCCTCAATGGGAAAAAGCTTGTAGCCTTCCCGTTGAGATCAGGAACACGACAAGGATGCCCACTCTCACCACTCTTGTTCAACATAGTATTAGAAGTCCTAGCAACGGCAATCAGACAACAAAGAGAAATAAAAGGTATCCAAATTGGCAAGGAAGAAGTCAAACTCTCTCTCTTCACAGATAACATGATTCTTTATATGGAAAACCCAAAGGACTCCACTGCCAAACTACTAGAACTCATACGGCAATTCAGTAACATGGCAGGATATGAAGTCAATGTACAGAAATCAGTGGCTTTCTTATACACTAACAATGAAAATACAGAAAGGCAAATTAGAGAATCGATTCCATTTACTCTAGCACCAAGAACCATAAGAGACCTGAGAATAAACCTACCAAAGTGGTAAAGGATCTGTACTCGAGGAACTACAGAACACTTATGAAAGAAATTGAAGAAGACACAAAAAGATGGAAGACCATTCCATGCTCTTGGATCGGAATAATAAACATTGTTAAAATGTCTATACTGATTTATAAAAAAATAAAAGTAAAAAAATGTCTATACTGCCTAGAGTAATCTAGACTTTTAACACCATTCCGATCAAAATTCCACCGGTATTTTTCAAAGAGCTGGAGCAAATAATCCTAAAATTTGTATGGAATCAGAAGAGACCCCGAATTGCTAAGGAAATGTTGAAAAGCAAAAACAAAACTGGTGGCATCACGTTGCCCGATTTCAAGCTTTACTAAGAAGCTGTGATCACCAAGACAGCGTGGTACTGGCATAAAACAGACACATTGACCAGTGGAACAGAGTGGAATGCCCAGACATGGACCCTCAACTCTATGGTCAAATAATCTTCGACAAAACAGGAAAAAATATTCAATGGAAAAAAGACAGTCTCTTCAATAATGGTGCTGGGAAAGCTGGACAGCGATATGTAGAAGAATGAAACTTGGCCATTCTCTTACACCGTACACAAAGATAAACTCGAAATGCATCAAAGACCTCAACGTGAGACAGGAATCCATCAGAATCCTAGAGGAGATCGTAGGCAATAACCTCTTCGATATCAGCCACAGCAACTTCTTTCAAGTTATGTCTCTAAAGGCCAAGGAAACAAAAGCGAAAATGAACTTTTGGGACATCATCAAGATCAAAACCTTCTGCACAGCAAAGGAAACGGTCAACAAAACAAAGAGTCAACCCACGGAATGGGAGAAGATATTTGCAAATGACAGTACAGACAAAAGGTTGATATCCAGGATCTATAAAGAACTCTTCAAACTCAACACACACAAAACAGATAATCCTATCAAAAAATGGGCAGAAGATATGAACAGACATTTCTCCAATGAAGACATACAAATGGCTATCAGACACATGGAAAAAAGTTCATCATCACTAGCCATCAGGGAGATTCAAATTAAAACAACATTGAGATACCACCTTTCACCAGTTAGAATGGCCAAAATTAGCAAGACAGGAAACAACGTGTGTTGGAGAGGATGTGAAGAAAGGGGAACCCTCTTCCACTGTTGGTGGGAATGCAAGTTATTGCAGCCACTTTGGAGAACAGTGTGGAGATTCCTGAAGAAATTAAGAATAGAGCTTCCCTATGACCCTGAATTTGCACTGCTGGGTATTTACCCCAAAGATACAGATGTAGTGAAAAGAAGGGCCATCTGTACCCCAATGTTTATTGCAGCAATGGCTACAGTCGCCAAACTGTGGAAAGAACCAAGATGCCCTTCAATGGATGAATGGATAAGGAAGATGTTGTCCATATACAAAATGGAGTATTATGCCTCCATCAGAAAGGATGAATACCCAACTTTTGTACCAACATGGACGGGACTGGAAGAGATTATGCTGAGCGAAAAAAGTCAAGCAGAGAGAGTCAAGTATCGTATAATCTCACTTATTTGTGGAGCATTACAAAGAACACGGTGGACATGGGGAGATGGAGAGGAGAGGGAGTTGAGGGAAACTGGAAGGGGAGATGAACCATGAGAGACTATGGACTCTGAAAAACAACCTGAGGGTTTTGAAGGGGCGGGGGTGGTGGGAGGTTGAGGAATCAGGTGGTGGGTAATAGGGAGGGCACATACTGCATGGAGCACTGGGTGTGGTGCAAAAACAATGAACACTGTTACACTGAAAATAAACAAATAAAAATTAAAAAAAAAAACAGATACATATACCAGTGGAACAGAGCAGAGAACCCAGATATGGACCCTCAACTCTATGGTCAAATAATCTTCGACAAAGCAGGAGAGAATATACAGTGGAAAAAAGACCGTGTCTTCAATAAATGGTGCTTTGAAAATTTGACAGCTATACATAGAAGAATGAGACTCGACCATTCTCTTACACCGTACAAAGAAATCAACTCTACACTTGATCTTAGCCAAAAGGCCGAGAAGCGATAAGAAATCAACTCTAAATGGACAAAAGACTTCAACGTGAGGAACGAATCCATCAGAATCCTACAGGAGAACATAGGCAGTACCCTCTTTGATATCAGCCACAGCAACTTCTTTCAAGATATGTCTCCCAGGGCAAAGGAAACTAAAGTGAAAATGAATTTTTGGGACTTCATCAAGATCAAAACCTTCTGCACAGCAAAGGAAACAGTCAAGAAAACAAAGAGGCAACCCACAGAATGGGAGATGATATTTGCAAATGACAGTACAGACAAAAGGCTGATATCCAGGATCTATAAAGAACTTCTGAAACTCAACACACACAAAACAGATAATCATGTCAAAAAATGCGCAGAAGACATCAACAGACACTTCTCCTAAGAAGACATACAAATGGCTATCAGACACATGAAAAATGTTCATCATCACTAGCCATCAGGGAGATTCAAATTGAAACCACTTTGAGATACCACCTCTACCAGTTAGAATGGCCAAAATTAGCAAGACAGGAAACAACGAGTGTTGGAGAGGATGTGGAGAAAGGGGAACCCTCTTCCACTGTTGGTGGGAATGCAAGTTGGTACAGCCACTTTGGAGAACAGTGTGGAGATTCCTCAAGAAATTTAAAATAGAGCTTCCTTATGACCCTGTAATTGAACTACTGGATATTTACCCCAAAGATACAGATGTAATGAAAACAAGGACCATCTGTACCCCAATGTTTATAGCAGCAAATGGCCATGGTCGCCAAACTGTGGAAAGAACCAAGATGCCCTTCAACGGATGAATGGATAAGGAAGATGTGGTCCATATACACAATGGAGTATTATGCCTCCATCAGAAAGGATGAATACCCACATTTTGTAGCAACATGGACGGGACTGGAAGAGATTAAGCTGATTGAAATAAATCAAACAGAGAGTCAAGTATCATATGGTTTCACTTATTTGTGGAGCAGAACAAAAAACATGGAGGACATGGGGAGATGGAGAAGAGAATGGGGTTGATGGAAATTGGAAGGGTAGATGAACCATGGGATACTCTGGAGTCTGAAAAACAATCTGAGGGTTCTGAAGGTGTGGGACATGGGAGGTTTGGGGAGCCTCATGCTGGGTATTAAGGAGGGCACATATTGCATGGAGCACTGGGTGTGGTGCAAAAACTATGAATTCTGTTATGCTGAAAAGAAATTAAAAATATTTAAAATAAAAATAAAGCTCCATATTTTCCATAGATTCAAGTTGATAAATAAAGTGAAAGAATTAAACTCAAAAAAAAGAGAAGAATCATAATGATTCCAACGAGGTGGTAAAATGATTTTTGAGCCCTCATCCCCATAGAGAAACAGTGATTTTGGCAACTTTACATAGATAATAATACCAGCTTCTAGTCTAGGGGTCCAGAAGAGAGATGCAGACAATTTAATGGAGCAAGTAAATGCGAGAATAGGTGATTGGAGAGAGTAAAATAAATATTTTGTGACTGTTGTCACCCTTTACCTAAAGCAATACAGCTTAACACCAATATAGCCCCTTACCCAATGATCTTTTTTTCATGCAGAAAGTGAAAGGTTAGTAAGTGCCCAGTCTCCCAGCCCGAGAAGCCCACTTCTTTCTCCATCATCCAAAACATTGAAAGGATCTTCATAGATGGTCAGTCTAGAAAAGCTAAGGACAGGGAAAGTGTAGGGGTTCACAAGTACTAGGTGTGGAACTTGAAAAATGTTAGTGGTTTCTACTAAATACATTTGGACTCCACCAAAAAAATCATACATGAGCTTCATAGGCAGTATCCCCTGTGGATCTCCTCAACCAGTGCACATGTGCCCTCAGCAATCCATGTGCCCAACTGACTCTGCAGCCAGTGCTCCACATGCCCATGCAGACAATGGGTTAAAATTTCTGCAGATCATGTATTAGGAGAATGGAGTTAGTGTATTCACTGAAGTGTTCATCATCACTAGCCATCAGGGAAATTCAAATTAAAATCACATTGAGATATCACCTTGCACTCGTTAGAATGGCCAAAATTAGCAAGACAAGAAACAACATGTGTTGGAGAGGATGTGGAGAAAGGGGAACCCTCTTCCACTGTGGGTGGGAATGCAAGTTGGTGCAGCCACTTTGGAGAACAGTGTGGAGATTCCTCAAGAAATTAAAAATAGAGCTTCCCTATGACCCTGCAATTGCACTACTGGGTATTTACCCCCAATAATACAAATGCAGTGAAAAGAAGGGCCATCTGTACCCCAATGTTTATAGCAGCAATGGCCATGGTCGCCAAACTGTGGAAAGAACCAAGATGCCCTTCAATGGACGAATGGATAAGGAAGATGTGGTCCATATACAATATAGAGTATTATGCCTCCATCAGAAAGCATGAATACCCAACATTTATATCAACATGGACCGAACTGGAGGAGATTATGCTGAGTGAAATAAGTCAAGCAGATAGAGTCAAGTATCATATGGTTTCAATTATTTGTGGTGTATAACAAATAACATGGAGGATGTGGTGAAATCGAGAGGGGAAGGGAGTTGAGGGAAATTGGAAGGGGAGATGAACCATGAGAGACTATGGACTTTGAAAAACAATCTGAGGGTTTTGAAGGGGTGAGGGATGTGAGGTTGGGGTTCCAGGTTGTGGGTATTATGGAGGGCACATATTGCATGGAGCACTGGGTGTGGTACCTAAACAATGAATTCTGTTACACTGAAATGAAATTAGAAAAAAGAAAAGAAAGGAAAAGAAAAGGTCTGAGAGACCCTCCAGAATCTGTAACATGATTAACTGGTGAAATTATTTCTGATTGGAAAACACTGTTTCTTCCAATGCAAAGAAATCAATGGCAAACTTAACACACACACACACACACACACACACACACACACACACACACACACACAATCAAGGAAGCATAACATCAAAGGTACACAATAATTTTCCATTAGCTGACACCAAAGAAACAAAGAACTATGAATTGCCAAACCAAGAATTCAAAATAATTGTTTTTTTATTTTTTTTCAAGATAATTATTTTTTTAAGATTTTATTTATTTATTTGACAGAGTGAGAGTGAGAGGGAAAAATAGTGCACGAGCAAGTGGAGTGGCAGGCTGAAGAAGAGGGAGTAACCAACTCCCCATAGGGCTCAATCTTAGGACCCTGGAATCATGACCTGAACTAAGGCAGATGCCTAACTGATTGAGTCACCCAGGTACCCCCATTGTAATTGTTTTAAGGAAACTCAGCAAGAACAGATATACAACCAAATGAAATCAGGACAATACATGAACAAAATGAGAAGTTTAACAAAGAGATAAAAGTCATAGAAACCTGCTACTTCTCCACCATCTTGAGGGAGGGGGGAGGCGGTTATGGACATTGGGGAGGGTATGTGCTATCATGAGTGCTGTGAAGTGTGTAAACCTGGTGATTCACAGACCTGTACCCCTGGGGATAAAAATACATTATATATTTATAAAAAAAAAAGAAAAAGAAAGGATGAATACCCAACTTTTGTAGCAACATGGACGGGACTGGAAGTGATTATGCTGAGTGAAATAAGTCAAGCAGAGAGAGTCAAGTATCATTTGGTTTCACTTATTTGTGGAGCATAACAAATGACATGGAGGACATTGGGAGATGGAGAGGAGAAGGAAGTTGAGGGAAATTGGAAGGGGAGGCGAACCATAAGAGGCTATGAACTCTGAAAAACAACCTGAGGGTTTTGAAGGGATGGGGGTGGGAGGTTGGGGGAACCAGGTGGTGGGTAATAGGGAGGGCACATATTGCATGGAGCACTGGGTGTTGTGCAAAAACAATGAATACTGTTACGCTGAAAAAATAAATAAATAAATTTAAAAAAAAATCATAGAAACAACGAAATGGAAATTTTGGAGCTGAAAGTTGCAATAAATAAAACGAGAAATGCAGTGGGGACCACCAACCATATCCTTGATCTAGCAGAAATAAAGGATCTCTGAACTTGAAGATAAGTCATTTGAAATGATACAGAAAGAAAGAAGAAAGAAAGAAAGAAAGAAAGAAAGAAAGAAAGAAAGAAAGAAAGAAAGAAAGAATGAATGGAAAAAACTGAAGAAACTGTACAGGATTTTGAGACACTATTAAGCAAACCAGTATACACACTACTATAGCTTCAGAAGGAAAAAAAACCCAGAAAAGCTATTTACAAAAGATAACAAGAGGCTACTGCCCTTGTTCTCCTATAGGATTTTGATGGATTCCTGTCTCACGTTGAGGTCTTTCATCCATTTTGAGTTTATCTTTGTGTATGGTGAAAGAGAATGTCCAAGTTTCATTCTTCTATACATAGATGTCCAATTTTCCTAGCACCATTTATTGAAAAGAATGTCTTTTTTCCACTGGATAATTTTTCCTACTTTGTCAAAGATTATTTGACAAGAGTTGAGGGTCCATATCTGGGCTCTCTACTCTGTTCCACTGGTCTATGTGTCTGTTTTTATGCAGGACCATGCTGTCTTTGTGATCACAACTTTGACATTGGCCACACCAACTTCTTTCAAGACATATCTCCAGAGGCAAAGGAAAAGTGAAAAGAACTTTTGGGACTTCATCAAGATAAAAATTTCTGCATGGCAAAAGAAACAGTCAACAAAACAAAGAGGCAACCCATGTAATGAGAGAAGATATTCGCAAATGACACTGTCAGCAAAGGACTGATATCCAAGATCTATAAATAACTTCTCAAACCCCCCAAAACAAGAAATCCAGTAAAAAAAAATGGGCTGAAGACATGAACAGACACTTCTCCAATGAAGACATACAAATGGCTCACAGACACACGAAAAAAATGTTCATCATCACTAGCCATTATGGAAATTGAAATCAAACCCACACCAAAATACCATATTATACCAGTTAGAATTGCAAAGATTAACAAGGCAAGAAAAAACACATGTTGGAAAGGATGTGGAGACAGGGTAACCATCTTCCACTGTTGGTGGGAATGCAGTTGGTGCAGCCACTTTGGAGAATAATGTGGAGATTCCTCAAAAAATTAAAAATGGAGCTACTCGGAATGGCAATTGCACTACTGGGCATTTACCCCAAAATACGATGTAATGAAAAGAAGTACCCCAATGTTCCCCAATGTTCATAGCAACAATGTCCACAGTAGCCATACTGTAGAAGGAGCCAAGATTCCCTTCAACAGATGAATGGATAAAGAAGATGTGGTCTATATATACAATGGAATATTACCCAGCCATCAAAAAGGATGAATATGCAACTTTTACATCAACATGGGTGGGACTGGAGGAGGTTTTTCTGAGGAAATAGGTCATTTTCATCTGGTTTCACTTAGTTGTGGAACATAAGGAATAACATGAAGGACATTAGGACAAAGAAAGAAAAAGTGAATTGGGGAAAATTGGAGGGGAAGATGAACCATGAAAGACTGTGGACTGTGAGAAACAAAATGAAGGTTTTAGAAGTGAGAGAGGTGGGGGATGGGTGAGACTGGTGGTGGGTATTAAGAAGGACCTGTATTGCATGGGACACTAGGTGTTTTATATAAACAATGAATCTTGGAACACTGCATCAAAAATTAGTGTTGTATTTTATAGTGACTAACATAACACAATAAAAAAAGAGAAAAGAGAGAGAGAGAGATGTTATCCTAAATTTTGAGAGGAATTTGTAAACCCAAATTCAAGAAGCTCAAAAGACCCCATGTTTATAGAGCAATTATTTATCGTAGTCAAGATATGGAAGCAGGCCAAGTGTCCATTTATTGATCAATGGACAAACAGTGGTGGTATATATACACTATGGAATATTACTCAGCCATAAAAGGAATGAAATCTTACCATTTACAATGACATGGATGGAGGCAGAGAGTATAATGCTAAGTGAAGTAAGTCAGTCAGAGACAAACAAAGCTCAATTCGCTCATATGTGGAATTTAAGAAACAAATCAAATGAAAAAAGGAAAAAAAATAAAGGGACAGAAAAATCAAGAAAGAAACTCTGAATTATAAAGAAAAAGTCATGGTTACCAGAAAACTGCATGTTGGAGTTGGGTTAAATAGGTGGTGGGGATTAAGAAGTACACTGGTTCTTATGAGCACCTTGTGTCTTATGGAACTTTTGAGTCACTAAATTGTATACCCGAGATTAATATAACACTGTATGTTAACTAACTATGATTAAAATAAAAACCTAAAAATATAAGTAAATAAATAAGTAAAATGAAGCTGCAAATATCACAAATAGAATTAACCCAGGGAAAATTACATCAAAACATATTATAAACAAATTATTAAGTCAAAGAAAAAGGTGAAAAATTTTTAAAAAATCAGTAAAAATGATATGTATCCAGAAAGAAAAACAATACTATAGCAGGTACACAAAAATAAAGAGAAATGAATTAAAGCATACGAATAAAAAAAAATCAAATTATAAAAGAAGAGAGCAAATTGTAAATAAAGGGACTACAAAGCAGTTAGAAAAGAATGAACAAAATGAAAACAATTTACCTATAATAACTATTTTAAATATGTTTTATAGAAGAATAGTTGGCACACAATGTTACATTAGTTATGGGCATAAAGCATAATGAATCAACAACTCTACACATACCCAGTGTTCATCAGGATAAGCATTAATATAATCTGTCACCACACAACAATATTATAATATTATTGACTCTATTTCTCTTGTCATACTTCTCATTTACATGGCTTATTTTATAAATTGAAGTTTGTACTTAATGCCTCCACATTTTTTGCTCATCCACCCCACACTATTCCATGGCAATCACCAGTTTGTTCTGTATATGTGGGTCTATTTTTGTTGTTTGCTTCTTTGGTTTGTTGTTTAGATTTCACATACAAGTGAAATCATATTATTAATCTTCTTTAACTTATTTCACTTAGAATAATACTCTCTTCTGACATTCATGTCATGAATGAGAAGGTTTAATTTTTAATGGTTGACTAATATCCTATTATATAAATATCTTATATATGTCTCCCATAGTATACCAAAATGTGTATGTTTGTGTGTGTATGCTTCTTCCATATCTTAGCTATTGTAAATAATGTAGTAATACATTGGGGTGCATATATATTTTCAAATTAGAATTAGTGTTTTCATTTTCTTTAGGTAAATATCTAGTAGAGAAATTACTGGATCATATAATATTTTTATTTTTAATTTTTTGAGGTGCCTTCCTACAGTTTTCCACAGTGGGTACATTAATTTAGATTCCCACCAACAGTGTACAAAGATTCCTTTTTCTCCATATCCTTGCCAATACTTGTTATTTTTTTTCTTTCTGATGCTAGTCATTCTGACAACTGTGAAATGATATCTCATTGTGGTTTTGATTTGCATTTCCCCAGTGATGAGTGATTTTTTTTAAGATTTTATTTATTTATTTGAGAGACGTAGATCACAAGTAAGCAGAGAAGCAGGCAGAGAGAGAGGAGGAAGCAGACTCCCTGCTGAGCAGAGAGCCCGATTCAGGGCTCCATCCCAGGACTCTGGGATCATAACCTGAGCAGAAGGCAGAGGTTTTAACCCACTGAGCCACCCAGACGCCCCAGTGATGAGTGATTTTAGGCATCTTTTCATGTTTGTCACCCATCGGTGTGATTTTTTGAAGAAAGTATTCAGGTTCTTCATTCACTTTATAATAAAAAATTCTTGGTATTGGGTTATCTGAGATCTTTATATATTTTGGATATTAACAAATTTCAGATATATCACTTGCAAATATCTTCTCCCTTTCAATATGTCACCTGTTGTTTTATTGATATTATTTTTTGTGCAAATGCTTACATTTTTGTGTATTCTCAACACTTTATTTTTGCTTGTGTTTCCCTTGTTTAGAAGTCATATCTAGAAAAATGTTTCTATGATCAATGTCCAAGAGATTGCTGCCTATATTGCCTTTATTTTATTTAAGGTGTTTTATGGTTTTTGATTTCACATATACATCTATAATTGATTATGAGCTTATTTTTCTGTGATGTAACAAATTTCAGTTTCAGTATTTTGCATATAGCTTTCCAGTTTGCCCAATAGTATTTACTGAAGAGACTATCTTTGCCCTGTTGTATATTCTTGCCTCCTTTGTCATAGATTAATTGACCATATAAGCATGGATTTATTTCTGGATCTCTGTCTTGTTCCATTAACCTACATTCTATTTTTGTGCCAGTAGCACACTATTTTGATTACTATAGCTTTATAGTATATTTTGAAATGTGCTAGGATTGTGATACCTCTGGCTTTGTTTTTTTTTTCTTGTGATTGTTTGACTATTTGGTGTTTTGTGGTTCCATACAAATTTTAGGATTATTTGGTTTGGTTCTGTGAAAAATGAGTTGGTATTTTGATAGGGATTACATTTAATCTGTATATTGTTTTGGCAGTATGGACATCAAAAATATTAATTCTTTCAGTTCATGAAATATCTTTCTACTTGTTTTGTCCTTTTCAATTTCTTTTTATCAGTTTTACAGTTTTCAGAGTACGTATCTTTCACCACCTTGGTTTATTCCTAGGTATTTTATCCCTTTGGTTGCAACTGTAAATGCAATTGCTTTCTTAATTTCTCTTGTTAATTTGTTATTTATGTGTGGAAATGCAACAAATTTTTGTGTATTAATTTGTATCGTCCAACATCACTGAATTCATTTATTAGACCTAGTCGTTCTTTGGTAGAGTCTAAATATGATGTTATGTCATAATAAAATTTTACATTTTCTTACCAATTTGGATGGTTTTTATTTCTTTATTTGTCTGATTGCTGTGGCTAATACTTCCAGTACTATATGTGTACTGGTGAATGTGGATATGCTTGTTTTGTTCCTCATCTAAGGGGAAATGCTCTCAGGTTTTCATCATTGAGTGTGATGTTAGTTGTGTTTTGTTTTTTTTTCACATATGACCTCTATGATGTTGAAGTACATTTCCTTTACAAGTACTTGTTGAGAGTTTTATCATAAAAGGAGGTTGTGCCTTGTCAAATGCTTTTTTCTACATTTACTGAGATGATCACATGGTTTTAATCCTTCCTGTTATTGATATGATACTGCATGTTGATCATATTTTATCAATATATATATTGATACTTGTATATTGAACCACTGTAGCATTCCTGGAATAACTCCCACTTGGTTGTGGTGAATTATTTTTTTAAATGTATTGTTAGATTCAGTTTACTAATACTTTGTTGAGGACTTTTGCATGTTTGTTTACCAGGAATATTGGCCTATATTTGTTGTTGTCATTGTTTGTAGTGCTTTTGTCTGTTTTTCACATCTGATAATCTTCACATCATAGAATGAACTTAGAAGCTTTTCTTCTTCTTTTAAATCTTATAGTAGTTTTGGGAAAATAAGTATTAACTTCTATATATATTTTGTAGAATTAATCTGTGAAGTTATTTTATCCTGGACATTTGTTGAGAGTTTTTGGATACTGATTCAATTCCATTAATAGTAATTTTTCTATTCAAATATTATATTTCCTCCAGAATCACTAATGGAAGATTGCATATTTCTCTGAATTTATTCATTTCTTCTAGGTTGTCCAATTTGTTGGCAACATTTTTGTAGTACTTTATTATAGTGATTGAATTTATTGGGGTGTTGGTTTTCACTACTCTTCTATTTCTGATTTTATTTATTTCAATCCTTTTTATATTCATGATTTTTGCTAAATGTTTGTCAATTTTGTTTATTTTTTTCAAAGAATTGGCACATTGGTAGGTACTATTTCTTTCCCTTGCCATTTACCACAAATACAGAGCTATGTGTCAAGGGCAGAAGGGATCCAACACTCTCTGTCTAGCCTGCTTTTTTCAAATTCCACTCCCATATTCTCTGGAGCAATTGACTTTCTTGCTCAAACCTTCCTCAGTCCCATTGTGTTGAGACCTTGTCCCAGGAAACCAGTGCAGTTTTATGCCCACACCAGGTCCCTAATGCGTGGTATTTTAACGTCAGCAGGCTGGCTGGTATAGAGCCCAGAGGGTACTGCAAGTCTCTTGGAAGGAGGTAGGTAAACAACCCAGGCATGAGAATAGCAACTGAAATATGCTTGGGACACACAGGGAGATTATTCATTCTTTAAAGATCATCTCCCTGAGAACAGCAAGTATGGAGACTCCTCTTTGGTGACAGGGCTGGCTGTCATCATTTCCCTCTGCCACCCCTCAGCATAAGCACAGAACCATTTTAGGTAAACAGCACAGCACCAAAATAGGCTGCCTAATCTGTGAAAACAAGGTCCTACATCCCAGTGCTCTGCCAGTATAACCCTTCCTGGTTAAGTGTGTCTCAGGCACAGCACATCAGATCCCTTCTCCAGAAGACCAGTAGAATCCCTGCCCACACCTTCTCCTGACTGGAGAGTTCTATAAGGCTATGGTTCTAGTAGAAGTAGTATCAGGTCTTGTTTAATAAGCAGACAAGTGCACACCTGGTGGAAAACTTGCCACACTCTGGTCAAAGACCAGCACTGCCCACTGCAGGCAAGAAGAGCCTCTGCAGATGACTGGCCTAAAGGTTAGAGCAGCTAAAACAGCAGTACAGTATATGCAGCAAACTCCACAAATACTCTCTGAAGTGCCAGGCCCTGGACATTGTAATGTGTATGTGACAGGTGTAATACCTGTTCTTCATAATGCAATAACTTTCAGTTTCAGGAAACAGAAGAAGATTTTCTAACACAGAGAAGAAGACAGAGACTTAGACAGAATGTCAAGATAGAAAAATTAATCCCAAATGAAACAAGATAAGGTCACAGTCAGATTCTAAGCAAAAACAGATATAAGTAATATGCCTGATGAAGAATTTAAATCAACAATCATAGGGAAAATCACTGGGCTTGAAAAAGGAATGGAAGATGTCAGGGAGTCCTTTACCACAGAGACAAAAGAGGTGAAAAACAGAAATAAAAACTGCAATATTTGAGATTCAAAACAGACAGGATGTAAGCAAAGAATGAATAAGTGATATAGAAGCAAAGACTGAATAAGTGAGATAGAAGAAAAATTTATGAAAATATTGAGGCTGAACATACAAGAAAAAGAATTATGCAACATAGGAAGATATTTGGGAACTCACGGACTCCATCAAAGATAATTACACTTGTGGAGTGCCTGTGTGTCTCCATTGGTTAAGCAATTGACTCTTGATTTTGGCTCAGGGAATGATCTCAAGGTCCTGGGATCAAGTCCTGTGTCAGGTTCCATGCTCCACAGGGAGTCCAATGGAGACTCCCTCTCTTCTCTCCCTTTGCCCCCCCCATTAGTGCTCTCTCTATATATAATATAAATGAATAAATATTTTTAAAAATGTAATTATACTCTTACTATAAGGGACCCAGAAAAAGAAGATTGGGAAGGTCATATTTGAGAAAATAAGAGCAGAAAATATCCCTAATCTCGTGAAGGAAAAAGGCATCCAGATCCAGGAGGCACAGAGAACTCTCATCAAAATCAACAAAAAGAGGTCAACACAAAACATTTTGCAATTAAATTTTCAAAATACAACACTAGAGGAAAAAACCCTTAAAAGCAGAAAGATAAGAGAAGTCCTTAACTTACAAGGTAAGATCTAAAAGTCTAGCTTCAGTTCTTTTCACAGAAACCTGGCAAGCCTGAAGAAAATGGCATGATATATTCATGTCGACAGCCAAGTCGACTGCCAAGAATACTCTTCCCAGCAAGGATTAATTTTATCATTCAGAATAGAAGGAGAGATAATTTCCAGACAAAAACTAAAGGAGTTCATAACCACTAAACCAGCTCTGCAAGAAATATTAAAGGAAATCTTTGAGTGGAAAGGAAAGACCAAAAGTGACAAAAACAAGAAAGGAACACAGAAAACCTTCAAAATCAATGACAAAATATATAATCAAGTGGCACTAAATACATATCTAACAATAATTACTTTGAATGTAAATTGACTAAATGCCACAATCAAAATGTGATGTCAAAATGGGTGTCAGAATGGATAAAAGAACAGGGCCCATCTACACTGTCTACACGAGATACATTTCAGACCTAAAGACAACAGCAGATTGAAAGTAAGAGGAGGGGCGCCTGGGTGGCTCAGTGGGTTAAAGCCTCTGCCTTTGGCTCAGGTCATGATCCCAGAGTCCTGGGATCGAGCCCTGCATCGGGCTCTCTGCTTGGCAGGGAGCCTGCTTCCTCCTCTCTCTCTCTGCCTGCCTCTCTCCCTACTCGTGATCTCTATCTGTCAAATAAATAAATAAAATCTTAAAAAAAAAGTAAGAGGATAAAGAAATATGTATTATGCAAATTTATTTCAAAAGAAAGTAGGAGTAGCAGTATGTACATTAGAAAAAACTGTATTTTAAGAGTACCTGCATGGCAAAGTCAGTTAAATAGCTGACTCTTGGTTTTAGCTCAAGTCATGATATTAGCATGTTAAGAACAAGATCTGTGTTGGGCTCCATGCTCAGCAAAGTCTGTTTCTTTCTCCTTTTTCCTCTTCTTCTCCCCCACCATGCTCTCTCTCTCTCTCTCTCTCTGTCAAATAAATAAATAAATAAATAAATAAATAAATCTTTAAAAAACCCATTAGATTTTAAACCAAAGACTGTAACAAGAGATGAGAAGGGCACTATATTATAATAAAGAGACTATCCAACAAGAAGATCAAACAATTGTAAATGTCCATGTCCTCAACCTGGAAGAATTCAAATGTGTAAAACAATTAATAGTAAACTAAAGGAACTTAACTGATGATAATACAATAATAGTAAGGAACTTACACATCTCACTTACCTTAATAGACAGATCATCTAAGCAGAAAATTAACAAGGAAACAAAGACTTTCAGTGACACTCTGGACCAGATGGACTTAATATATTCAGAACATTCCATCTTAAAATATCAGAATGTGCATTCTTTTCAAGTGAACATAGGACATTCTCCAGAACAGATCACATAGGAGGTCATGAATCGGCCTCAACAAGTCAAAAAGATTAAGATCATACTATGCATCATTTCTGACCACAAAATTATGAAACTTGAAGTCAAACACAAGAAAAATTTGGAAAAACCACAAATAGATGGAGATTGAACAATAGGCTACTAAACATTGAAGGAGTCAACCAGAAAGCTAAAGAAAAAAAAATACATGGAAACAAATGAAAATGAAAACACCACTGTCAAAAACCTTTGTGATGCAGCAAAAGTGGTCCTAAAAGGGAAGTATATAAAAATACAGGGATACCTTAAGAAGCAAGAAATCTCAAATTGAACCTAGCTTATACCTAAAGGAGCTAGAAAAATATCAACAAAAGTTCCCTAAAGCCAGCAGAAGGAAGGGAATAATAAAGATTAGAGTAGAAATAAATGATACAGAAACTTTAAAAAAGAGAAAACAATAAAAAATGATCAATAAAATCAGGAGCTGTTCTTTGAAAAACTCAATAAATTTGATAACAGCCTAGCCAGACTTATCAAAAACAACAGAGAAAACATCCAAATAAGTAAAATCACAAATGGGAGAGGAGAAATAAGATCCAACACCACAGAAATACAATTAAAAAGGAATATTATAAAGAAATATATCCTGACAAATTTGACAATCTGGAAGAAATGAATCAATTCTCAGAAACTAATACACTACTAAAATTGAAACAGGAAGAAATAGAAAACTTGAAATGACCAGTAACCAAGAAAGAAATTGAATCACTATTCAAAAAAGTCTCAGCAAACAAAAGTCCAGGGCCAGAGGGCTTCACCAGTGAATTCTAGCAAACTTTGAAAAAAGAAATTAATACCTGTTCTTTTGAAACTAGTCCAATATTCACAGATTAATGTAATACACGACATTAATAAAGGAAATGTTAAAAACTTTAAGATCCTTTCAACAGATGTAGGAAAAAATGTATGTGACAAAGTACAACATTGGTTCATGATACAAACCTTTAACAAAGTAGGGTTTGAGGGAATGTATCTCAACATAATAAAGGTCATATACCAAAACCCACAGCTAATATCATCCTTAATGGGGAAAAACAAAGCTTTTCCTCTATGGTCAGAAACTAGTCAAAACAGGGATACCCAACCTCACCACTGTTATTTAACAGTACTGGAAGTCCTACCTCAGCAACCAGACAAAAACAAGAAATAAAAGGAATCCAAATCATTAAGAAAGAAGTCAAGGTTTCTGTATTTGAAGACGACATGATACTTTATATAGAAAATCCTAAAACTCCACCAAAAAATTGCTAGAGCTGATACATGAATTCAGTAAAGTCGCAAGGTACAAATCAAAGTCTCAAGATACAATTCTGTTGCATTTCTATTCACAAAGAAGGAAACAGCAGAAAGAGAAATTAAGGAGTCAGTGATATTTATAATTGCACCAAATACCATAAAATATCTAGTAATAAACCTAATTAGAATGGTAAAATATCTGAAAAATATAAAATATGAATAAAACAAATTAAAGAAGAGACAAAGAAAAGGAAAAACATATCACATTCATGGATTGGAAGAATATTGTGAAAATGTCTATGTTACCCAAAGCAATCTACACTTTTAATGCAATCCCCATCAAAATACTACCAGCAATTTTTACAAAGCTGGAACAAACTATACTAAAATTTGTATGGAACAACTGGGTGCCTGGGTGGCTCAGTGGGTTAAAGCCTCTACCCTCGGCTCAGGTCATGATCCTAGGGTCCTGGGATTGAGCCCCACATCGGGCTCTCTTCTCCGCAGGGAGCCTGCTTCCTCCTCTCTCTCTGCCTGCCTCTCTGCCTAGTTGTGATTTCTCTCTGTCAAATAAATAAAATATTAAAAATAAATATATAAATAAATAAATAAATAAATAAATAATAAAATTTGTATGGAACAACAAAAGACGCTGAATAGCCAAAGCATTCTTGAACAAGAAAACCAAAACTGGAGGCATTACAATTGTAGACTTGAAGTTATATTTCAAAGTTGTAGTGACCAGGCAGTATGGTAGTGGCATGCACATACACACATACAGAAAGGACACATAGGTAAATAGAATAGAAAACCCAGAAATAACCCCACAACTGTGTTGTTAACAGGAAAGGTTACTCGATGGGAAAACAACAGCATCTTCTACAGATGGTGTTGAGAAAACTGGATAGTAACATGAAAAACAATGATACTAAAGTGCTCTCTTATACCATACACAAAAATAAATTCAAAATGGATGAAAGAGTTAAATGTGAGAGAGGAAATCATCAAAATCCTACAGAAGAACACAGTTTGTAACCTCTTTGACATGGAGGTAGCAACTTTTTACTCAATATATCTCCTGAGAGAAGGGAAGCAAATAAATATCTGCATGGTGAAGAAAGAAATCAACAAATCTAAAAGGCAGCCCAAGGAATGGGAGAAGATATTTGCAAATGACATATCTTTTAAAGGGTTAGTATCCAAAATCTGTTAAGGACTTACGAACTCAACATCCAAAACCAAATAATTCAGTTAAGAAATGTGCAGAAGTTCATAAATGGACATTTTTCCAAAGAAGGCATCTGTATTGCTAACATGAAAAGATGTTGAACATCACTAATCATCAAGGAAATTCAAACCAAAAAGTACAATGAGATATCACTTCACACTGGTCAGAATGGCTAAAATTAACAACACAGGAAACAACAGGTGTTGTGAGGATGTGGAGAAAGGGGAACTCTTCTGCACCGTTGGTTGGAATGCAAATTGGTCCAGCAACTCTGGAAAAGAGCATTCTCTCCTTCAAATATTGCAAATAGAACTACCCCATGATCCAGAAATTTCACCATTAGGTATTTACCCAAAAGATATAAAAATACTGATTTGAGGGGGAGGAGTCAAGATGGCGGAGAAGTAGCAGCCTGAGAATACATCAGGTAGCAGGAGATCAGCTCGATAGCTTATCTAAACATTGCAAACACCTACAAATCCAACGGGAGAGCGAAGAGAAGAAGAACAGCAACTCTAGAAACAGAAAATCAACCACTTTCTGAAAGGTAGGACTGGCGGAGAAGTGAATCTAAAACGACGGGAAGATAGACCACAGGGGGAGGGGCCGGCTCCCGGCAAGCGGCGGAGCAACGGAGCACAAAATCAGGACTTTTAAAAGTCTGTTCCACTGAGGGACATTGCTCCAGGGGCTAAAACGGGGTGAAGCCCACGCGGGGCCAGCGTGGCCCCAGGCCCCGCAGGGTCACAGAAGGATCGGGGGTGTCGGATTGTCGGAGAGCTCGCAGGTATTAGAACGGAGAAGCCGGCTGCAGAGACAGAGCCGAGGACTAAACTCTCAGCTCGGGGTTACCTTGGACTGGTCGCGGGCTGGGTGAGCTCGGAGCGCGGCTAGAAGCTGGGGATACGGGAGTGATTGGGTGCTACCTCTGGGGGCGCACTGAGGAGTGGGGCCCCAGGCTCTCGGCTCCTCCGGGCCGGAGACTGGGAGGCCGCCATTTTCATTCCCGTCCTCCGGAACTCTACGGAAAGCGTTCAGGGAACAGAAGCTGCCAAAAGCGAACCCGAGCCGATTACTTAGTCTGGCCGCCGGTAAGGGGGGTGCAATCCCGCCTCGGGCAAAGACACTTGAGAGTCACTACAACAGGCCCCTCCCCCAGAAGATCAACAAAATATCCAGCCAGGACGAAGTTCATCTATCAAGGAGAAAGCAGATTCAATTCCTAAGACAGCAGAGCAATTCCAGAGGAGGAGAAAGCAAAGCACGGAACTCATGGCTTTCTCCCCATGATTCTTTAGTCTTGCGGCTACTTCAATTTTTTTTTCTTTTTTCAATTTTTTTTTCTTTTTTCTTTTTTCTTCTTCTGCTAATTTTTTTTAAACTTTTACCCTTTTCTTTTTTAACATTTTTTGACTAGTTCATCTAAATATATATATTTTTTCTTTCTTTTTTATATTTTTTATTTGTTTTATTTTTTAAATTTTTTTCTTTCTTTTTTTTTTCTTTTTTTTTTTCAGAAGCTGTTTTTATCCCCTTTCTCCCCCCCACAATTTGGGGTCTCTTCTGATTTGGTTACAGCGCATTTTTCTGGGGTCTTTGCCACCCTTTTAGTAGTTTATTTGCTCCTTCATATTCTCTTATCTGGACAAAATGACAAGGCGGAAAAAATCACCACAAACAAAAGAACAAGAGACAGTACCGAAGGCTAGGGACCTAATCAACACAGACATGGGTAATATGTCTGATCAAGAGTTCAGAATGACGATTCTGAACATTCTAGCCGGGCTCGAAAAAGGCATGGAAGATATTAGAGAAACCCTCTCTGGAGATATAAAAGCCCTTTCTGGAGAAATTAAAGAACTAAAATCTAACCAAGTTGAAATCCAAAAAGCTATTAATGAGGTGCAATAAAAAATGGAGGCTCTCACTGCTAGGATCAATGAGGCAGAAGAAAGAATTAGTGATATAGAAGACCAAATGACAGAGAATAAGGAAGCCGAGCAAAAGAGGGACAAACAGCTACTGGACCATGAGGGGAGAATTCGAGAGATAAGTGACACCATAAGACGAAACAACATTAGAATAATTGGGATTCCAGAAGAAGAAGAAAGAGAGAGGGGAGCAGAAGGTCTATTGGAGAGAATCATTGGAGAGAATTTCCCTAATATGGCAAAGGGAACAAGCATCAAAATCCAGGAGATGCAGAGAACCCCCCTCAAAGTCAACAAGAATAGGTCCACACCCCGTCACCTAATAGTAAAATTTACAAGTCTTAGTGACAAAGAGAAAATCCTGAAAGCAGCCCGGGAAAAGAAGTCTGTAACATACAATGGTAAAAATATTAGATTGGCGGCAGACTTATCCACAGAGACCTGGCAGGCCAGAAAGAGCTGGCATGATATATTCAGAGCACTCAACGAGAAAAACATGCAGCCAAGAATACTCTATCCAGCTAGGCTATCATTGAAAATAGAAGGAGAGATAAAAAGCTTCCAGGACAAACAAAAACTGAAAGAATTTGCAAACACCAAACCAGCTCTCCAGGAAATATTGAAAGGGGTCCTCTAAGCAAAGAGAGAGCCTAAAAGTAGTAGATCAGAAAGGTACAGAGATAATATACAGTAACAGTCACCTTACAGGCTAATAATGGCACTAAATTCATATCTCTCAATAGTTACCCTGAATGTTAATGGGCTAAATGCCCCAATCAAAAGACACAGGGTATCAGAATGGATAAAAAAACAAAACCCATCAGTATGTTGCCTACAAGAAACTCATTTTAGACGCGAAGACACCTCCAGATTTAAAGTGAGGGGGTGGAAAACAATTTACCATGCTAATGGGCATCAGAAGAAAGCTGGGGTGGCAATCCTTATATCAGATCAATTAGATTTTAAGCCAAAGACTATAATAAGAGATGAGGAAGGACACTATATCCTACTCAAAGGGTCTGTCCAACAAGAAGATCTAACAATTTTAAATATCTATGCCCCTAACGTGGGAGCAGCCAACTATATCAACCAATTAATAACAAAATCAAAGAAACACATCAATAATAATACAATAATAGTAGGGGACTTGAACACTCCCCTCACTGAAATGGACAGATCATCCAAGCCAAAGATCAACAATGAAATAAAGGCCTTAAATGACACACTGGACCAGATGGACATCACAGATATATTCAGAACATTTCATCCCAAAGCAACAGAATACACATTCTTCTCTAGTGCATATGGAACCTTCTCCAGAATAGATCACATCCTGGGTCACAAATCAGGTCTCAACCGGTATCAAAAGATTAGGATTATTCCCTGCATATTTTCAGACCACAATGCTCTGAAGCTAGAACTCAATCACAAGAGGAAAGCTGGAAAGAACCCAAATACATGGAGACTAAACAGCATCCTTCTAAAGAATGAATGGGTTAACCAGGAAATTAAAGAAGAATTGAAAAAATTCATGGAAACAAATGATAATGAAAACACAACAGTTCAAAACCTGTGGGACACAGCAAAGGCAGTCCTGAGAGGAAAATATATAGCAGTACAAGCCTTTCTCAAGAAACAAGAAAGGTCTCAAGTACACAACCTAACCCTACACGTAAAGGAGCTGGAGAAAGAACAAGAAAGAAACCCTAAACCCAGCAGGAGAAGAGAAATCATAAAGATCAGAGCAGAAATCAATGAAATAGAAACCAAAAAAACAATAGAAAAAATCAATGAAACTAGGAGCTGGTTCTTGGAAAGAATCAATAAGATTGATAAACCCCTGGCCAGACTCATCAAAAAGAAAAGAGAAAGGACCCAAATAAATAAAATCATGAATGAAAGAGGAGAGATCACAGCTAACACCAAAGAAATACAGACAATTATAAAAACATACTATGAGCAACTCTACGCCAACAAATTGGACAATCTGGAAGAAATGGATGCATTCCTAGAGACATATAAACTACCACAACTGAACCAGGAAGAAATAGAAAACCTGAACAGGCCCATAACCAGTAAGGAGATTGAAAGAGTCATCAAAAATCTCCAAACAAACAAAAGCCCAGGGCCAGACGGCTTCCAGGGGAATTCTACCAAACATTTAAAGAAGAACTATTTCCTATTCTCTTGAAACTGTTCCAAAAAATAGAAATGGAAGGAAAACTTCCAAACTCATTTTATGAGGCCAGCATCACCTTGATCCCAAAACCAGACAAGGATCCCACCAAAAAAGAGAACTACAGACCAATATCCTTGATGAACACAGATGCAAAAATTCTCGCCAAAATACTAGCCAATAGGATTCAACAGTACATTAAAAGGATTATTCACCACGATCAAGTGGGATTTATTCCAGGGCTGCAGGGTTGGTTCAACACCCGCAAATCAATCAATGTGATAGAACACATTAATAAAAGAAAGAACAAGAACCATATGATACTCTCAATAGATGCTGAAAAAGCATTTGACAAAGTACAGCATCCCTTCCTGATCAAAACTCTTCAAAGTGTGGGGATAGAGGGCACATACCTCAATATTATCAAAGCCATCTATGAAAAACCCACCGCAAATATCATTCTCAATGGAGAAAAACTCAAAGCTTTTCCGTTAAGGTCAGGAACACGGCAGGGATGTCCATTATCACCACTGCTATTCAACATAGTACTAGAAGTCCTAGCCTCAGCAATCAGACAACAAAAAGAAATTAAAGGCATCCAAATTGGTAAAGAAGAATTCAAACTATCACTCTTCGCAGATGATATGATACTATATATGGAAAACCCAAAAGACTCCACTCCAAAACTGCTAGAACTTGTACAGGAATTCAGTAAAGTGTCAGGATATAAAATCAATGCACAGAAATCAGTTGCATTTCTGTACACCAACAACATGACTGAAGAAAGAGAAATTAAGGAGTCAATCCCATTTACAATTGTACCCAAAACTATAAGATACCTAGGAATAAACCTAACCAAAGAGACTAAGAATCTATACACAGAAAATTATAAAGTACTCATGAAAGAAATTGAGGAAGACACAAAAAAATGGAAAAATGTTCCATGCTCCTGGATTAGAAGAATAAATATTGTGAAAATGTCTATGCTACCTAAAGCAATCTACACATTTAATGCAATCCCTATCAAAATACCATCCATTTTTTTCAAAGAAATGGAACAAATAATCCTCAAATTTATATGGAACCAGAAAAGACCTCGAATAGCCAAAGGAATATTGAAGAACAAAGCCAACGTTGGTGGCATCACAATTCCGGACTTCAAGTTCTATTACAAAGCTGTCATCATCAAGACAGCATGGTACTGGCACAAAAACAGACACATAGATCAGTGGAACAGAATAGAGAGCCCAGAAATCAACCCTCAACTCTATGGTCAACTAATCTTCGACAAAGCAGGAAAGAATGTCCAATGGAAAAAAGACAGCCTCTTCAATAAATGGTGCTGGGAAAATTGGACAGCCACATGCAGAAAAATGAAATTGGACCACTTCCTTACACCACACACGAAAATAGACTCCAAATGGATGAAGGACCTCAATGTGAGAAAGGAATCCATCAAAATCCTTGAGGAGAATGCAGGCAGCAACCTCTTCGACCTCAGCCGTAGCAACATCTTCCTAGGAACAACGGCAAAGGCAAGGGAAGCAAGGGCAAAAATGAACTATTGGGATTTCATCAAGATCAAAAGCTTTTGCACAGCAAAGGAAACAGTTAACAAAACCAAAAGACAACTGACAGAATGGGAGAAGATATTTGCAAATGACATATCAGATAAAGGGCTAGTATCCAAAATCTATAAGGAACTTAGCAAACTCAACACCCAAAGAACAAACAATCCAATCAAGAAATGGGCAGAGGACATGAACAGACATTTCTGCAAAGAAGACATCCAGATGGCCAACAGACACATGAAAAAGTGCTCCACGTCACTCAGCGTCAGGGAAATACAAATCAAAACCACAATGAGATATCACCTCACACCAGTCAGAATGGCTAAAATTAACAAGTCAGGAAATGACAGATGCTGGAGAGGATGTGGAGAAAGGGGAACCCTCCTCCACTGTTGGTGGAAATGCAAACTGGTGCAACCACTCTGGAAAACAGCATGGAGGTTCCTCAAAATGTTGAAAATAGAACTACCCTATGACCCAGCAATTGCACTACTGGGTATTTATCCTAAAGATACAAACATAGTGATCCGAAGGGGCACGTGTACCCGAATGTTTATAGCAGCAATGTCTACAATAGCCAGACTATGGAAAGAACCTAGATGTCCATCAACAGATGAATGGATCAAGAAGATGTGGTATATATACACAATGGAATACTATGCAACCATCAAAAGAAATGAAATCATGCCATTTGCGACGACGTGGATGGAACTAGAGCGTATCATGCTTAGTGAAATAAGTCTCGGAGAAAGACAACTATCATATGATCTCCCTGATATGAGGACATGGAGAAGCAACATGGGGGGGTAGGGGGATAGGAGAAGAGTAAATGAAACAAGATGGGATTGGGAGGGAGGCAAACCATAAATGACTCTTAATCTCACAAAACAAACTGGGGGTTGCTGGGGGGAGGTGGGATTGGGAGAGGGGGAGCGGGCTATGGACATTGGGGAGGGGAGGCGAACCATAAGAGACTATGTACTCTGAAAAACAACCTGAGGGTTTTGAAGGGTCAGGGGTGGGAGGTTGGGGCAACCTGAGGGTTTTGAAGGGTCAGGGGTGGGAGGTTGGTGGAACAGGTGGTGGGTAATGGGGAGGGCACGTTTTGCATGGAGCACTGGGTGTTGTGCAAAAAGAATGAATACTGTTACACTGAAAAAATAAATAAAATGAAAAAAAATACTGATTTGAAGGGATACATGCACCCTAATGTTTATAGTAGCATTATTGACAATGGCTAAACTATGGAAAGAGCCCAAATGTCTATGTACTGATGAGTGGATAAAGATGTGGTATGTGCATACAATGGAATATTGCTCAGCCATAGAAAAGAGAATTGTTTGATATTTGCAACATGGTGGGTGGAGCTAGACAATATTATGCAAAGTGAAATATGTCTTTCAGAGAAAGAAAAATACTAGATGTTTTCACTCATATGGGGAATATAAGAAACAAGACAATGAACATGGGGGCAAAAGGAGAGGAAAATCATGAAACAGATTGCTAACTCTAGAGAGAAAACTGATGGATA
>NW_025721569.1:0-27028 GCF_922984935.1 Meles meles
AATTTTGCTTCTCTAGTCAGGGAAATTGGTGTGGTTTGTTTATTTATTTATTTATTTATTTATTTATTTATATTATTTTTCTTTTTACTGTAACAGTATTCATTGTTTTTGCACCACACCCAGTGATCCATGCAATACATGCCCTCTCTATTACCCACCACCTGGTTCCCCAACCTACCACCCCCCACCCCTTCAAAACACTCAGGTTGTTTTTCAGAGTTCATAGTTTCTCATGGTTCATCTCCCCTTCCAATTTCCCTCAACTCCTTTCTCCTCTCCATCTCCCCATGTCCTCCATGTTCTTTGTTATGCTCCACAAATAAGTGAAACCATATGATATTGACTCTCTCTGCTTGACTTATTTCGCTCAGCATAATCTCTTCCAGTCCCATCCATGTTGCTACAAAAGTTGGGTATTCATCCTTTCTGATGGAGGCATAATACTCCCTTGTGTATATGGACCACATCTTCCTTATCCATTCATGCGTCGAAGGGCATCATGGTTCTTTCCATGGTTAGGCGACCGTGGCCATTGCTGCTATAAACATTGGGGTACAGGTGGCCCTTCTTTTCACTACATCTGTATCTTTGGTTAAGTACCCAGCAGTGCAATTGCAGGAAAACTCTATTTTTAATTTCTTGAAGAATCTCCACACTGTTCTCCAAAGTGACTGCACCAACTTGCTTTCCCACCAACAGTGGAAGAGGGTTCCCCTTTCTACACATCCTCTCCAACAGATGTTGTTTCCTGTCTTGCTAATTTTGGCCATTCTAACTGGTGTGAGGTGGTATCTCAATGTGGTTTTAATTTGAATTTCCCTGATGGCTAGTGATGATGAGCATTTTTTCATGTGTCTGATAGCCATTTGTATGTCTTCATTGGAGAAGTGTCTGTTCAGTATCTTCAAAAAATGGTGCTGGGAAAACTGGACAGCTATATGTAGAAGAATTAAACCCACCATTCTCTTACACCTTACACAAAGATAAACTCGAAATGGATAAAGTCCCTCAATGTGAGACAGGAATCCATCAGAATCCTAGAGGAGAACATAGGCAGTATCCTCTTCGAGATCAGCCACAGCAACTTCTTTCAAGATATGTCTCCAATAGCAAAGGAAACAAAATTGAAAGTAAACTTTTGGGACTTCATCAATATCAAAAGCTTCTGTACAGCAAAGGAAACAGTCAACAAAACAAAGAGGCATCCCATGGAATGGGAGAAGATATTTGCAAATGACAATACAGACAAAAGGTTGATATCCTGATTCTATAAAGAACTTTTCAAACTCAACACACACAAAACAGATAATCATATCAAAAAAAAATGGGCAGAAGATATGAACAGACACTTCTCCAATGAAGACATACAAATGGCTATAAAACACATGAAAAAATGCTCATCATCACTAGCCATCAGGGAGATTCAAATTTAAACCACATTGAGATATCACCTGACACCAGTTAGAATGGCCAAAATTAGCAAGACAGGAAACAACATCTGTTGGAGAGGATGTGTAGAAAGGGGAACCCTCTTCCACTGTTGGTGGGAAATCAAGTTGGTGCAGTCACTTTGGAGAACAGTGTGGAGATTCCCAAAGATATTAAGAATAGAGCTTCCCTATGACCCTGCAATTGCACTGCTGGGTATTTACCCCAAAGATACAGATGTAGTGAAAAGAAGAGCCATCTGTACCCCAATGTTTATTGCAGCAATGGCCAGGGTCGCCAAATTGTGGACAGAACAAAGATGCCTTCAATGGATGAATGGTTAAGGAAGATGTGGTTCATATACACTATGGAGTATTAAGCCTCCATCAGAAAGGCTGAATACACAACTTTTGTAGCAACATGGATGGGACTGGAAGAGATTATGCTGAGTGAAATAAGTCAAGCAGAGAGAGTCAATATCATATGGTTTCACTTATTTGTGGAGCATAACAAAGAACATGGAGGACATGGGGCGATGGAGAGATGAAGGTAGTTGAGGGAATTTGGAAGGGGAGGTGAACCATGAGAGACTATGGACTCTGAAAAACAATCTGAAGGTTTTGATGGGGAAGGGGGTGGGGGGCTAGGGGAGCCAGGTGGTGGATGTTGAGGGCACATATTGCATGGAGCACTGGGTGTGGTGCAAAAACAAGAATACTGTTACACTGAAAAGAAATTAAAAAAAACATTTTTTTTATTTCCCTCTTTTTTTTTCCATTTTATTTATTTTTTCAGCGTAACAGTATTCATTCTTTTTGCACAACACCCAGTGCTCCATGCAAAACGTGCCCTCCCCATTACCCACCACCTGTTCCCCCAACCTCCCACCCCTGACCCTTCAAAACCTTCAGGTTGTTTTTCAGAGTCCATAGTCTCTTATGGTTCGCCTCCCCTCCCCAATGTCCATAGCCCGCTCCTCCTCTCCCAATCCCACCTCCCCCCAGCAACCCCCAGTTTGTTTTGTGAGATTAAGAGTCATTTATGGTTTGTCTCCCTCCCAATCCCATCTTGTTTCATTTATTCTTCTCCTATCCCCCTACCCCCCCATGTTGCTTCTCCATGTCCTCATATCAGGGAGATCATATGATAGTTGTCTTTCTCCGATTGACTTATTTCACTAAGCATGATACGCTCTAGTTCCATCCACGTCGTCGCAAATGGCAAGATTTCATTTCTTTTGATGGCTGCATGGTATTCTGGTTTCTCTTCAGATCGCATAAATCTTTCGCCTTTTACTAAAAAAAACATTTTATGTTGGAAATTTTCTGTTACTCTTGATCTCACCAGTTGTTGGTATTCTTATACAGACACACACACACACACACACACACACACACACACACACGAATTGTTTTATATGCACTTTGTAGTGATTATTGTAAAGTGTAAGTATCTTAAATGAAGCTGTGCACCTTAAAATTATAAAAATTTTGTGAATTATACCTAAATCAATCTGAAGAAAAAAAATATGACAAGTCTGATTGGCATAGTTTATATAGATATGTCAAATCTGAGTAAATTAGTGAGCCATCCACAGAAGCTGTGTCATTTTTACCATCTTCACCATTGCCACGGAAATTAACATAGTTACCATCACATATTTTTGTCCATACACATATCATCCTTGGAATTCTCAGGGACATTGTTCTTAAAAAGTTTAAAACACTTATTGATTTTCACAAATCTTCATACTTTGATTTCACAAAGCATCCTACTTTGCTATCACAGATGTAATGACTACTGCAATGGAAAGTTAGTAATAGGCAAAGAGAAGTTTATTTATTATAAATTTATTTAATTTATTATAAATAATAAATTTATAAATAATATAAATAATTATAAATAATAATTATAAATAATAATTTTATAAATTTTATAAATTTATAAATTATAAATTAAATATATTAAGTATATTTAATACATATATAATACATATATAAATATATACAAATATATTTAAGTATATTTAATAATTATTATTTAATATAATTAATATAATATAATGTAAATATATTTAAATATATATTTTTATAGTATTTATATATTTTATATTATATATTTTATTTAATTTTAAAATAATTCTATTTTATTTTTAAATTTCATTTTATTTTATTTTTTCAGTGTTCTAAAATTCATTGTTTATGCATCACACCTAGTGCTCCATGCAATAATTGCCCTCCTTAATACCCACCAGCAGGGCCAACCAGCCCCACTTCCCTCCCTTCCAAAATCCTCAGTATCTCAGCGTCCACAGTCTCAAAGAAAGTTACATTTCGAGTGAAGTTATAATGTATGTAAAAAATAATAATACTAATGCAAAAAATTTAAAGAAGGAGAACCAAAGTAGAGGAAGGTGTTTAAGTTTCTTTTAACCTGCTAGAATGGTGGTAACAGAATAATTTGAGATGGGATCTGTGGGGAAGGAGGGGGAACCAAATTTGCTCTTTTTTTTTTTTTTTAAATTTTATTTATTTATTTGACAGAGAGAGAGAGATCACAAGTAGGCAGAGAGGCAGGCAGAGAGAGGAAGGGAAGCAGGCTCCCTGCTGAGCAGAGAGCCCGATGCGGGACTCGATCCCAGGACCCTGAGATCATGACCTGAGCCGAAGGCAGCGGCTTAACCCACTGAGCCACCCAGGTGCCCCCAAATTTGCTCTTAAAAAAGAAAATCAATAAAAACCATAAATGACTCTTAATCTCACAAAACAAACTGGGGGTTGCTGCGGGGAGGTGGGATTGGGGGAGGGGGAGCGGGCTATGGACATTGGGGAGGGGAAGCGAACCATAAGAGACTATGGACTCTGAAAAACAACCTGAGGGTTTTGAAGGGTCAGGGGTGGGAGGTTGGGGCAACCTGAGGGTTTTGAAGGGTCAGGGGTGGGAGGTTGGGGGAACAGGTGGTGGGTAATGGAGAGGGCACGTTTTGCATGGAGCACTGGGTGTTGTGCAAAAAGAATGAATACTGTTACGCTGAAAAAATAAATAAAATGGGGTAAAAAAACCCAAAAAGTCAAAAATAAAATAAAATAAAATAAAATAAGACATCTTTACAATCAATCACTGGTGGTAGACAAGTTCTGCAAAACCAGTACCTGGCACCCCTGCAATGAACAAACATGGAGAATAGCTATTGGATTATTTCAACAATCTGGTCCTTTACCTCTGCTGCCTCCCCTGGGGACGCTTCTGGACTGTGCTAAGCTGGGCCTCCTTGCTGGGGCTGTGTAGCTCACCAGACTGACCCTGTCCCCCTATTCCTGGGGTTGGGCCTCCTGCTGTTTGCGCCCCTAGCCCCTTCCTCCCCTGCCATCACTCCTGCCCTGCTGCCCCCTACACACGGCACACTGTGTGCTCCCCAGGGGCCTTGGATGATTCTGGGACTGTGCGGGGCTGGAGTGGTGCTCCTGAAGGTGTAATAGAATTCACATCTTCATTTCTCTTTCTCCATTCACATGGTTAGTGTATAGAAAAGCAAGTGATTTCTGTGCTTTGATTTTGGAATCCTGCATGTTGCTGAATTGCTGTGTGAGTGCAGGTAATTTATGGGTGGAGTGTTTTGGGTTTTCCACACAAAGTATATTGTCATATGCAAAGAGAGACAATTTGACCTCTTCTATTTTGAAGGGCTTGGACCCCTTTTATTTGTTATTGTTGTCCAAATGCTGAGGCTAGGACTTCTAATGCTATGTTCAATAAAGTTGGAAAGAGTGGGCATCTCTGTCATGTCCTTGACCTGAAGATAAACGCTGTCAGTTTTTCTCCATGAAGAATGATATTTGCTGTGGGCTCTTCATAGATGGTTTCCATAACATGAGATATGTTCCCTCTATCCCTATATATCCTGAGGAGTTTTAATCATGAGAGGATGTTGTATTTTGCCAAATGCTTTTTCTGCATCAAATGAGAGGATGACATGGTCCTTGTCTTTTTGTTTGTTTGTTTGTTTATATGACCTATCACAGCAATTGATTTGTGAATGTTGAACCACCCTTCCATCCCAGGAATAAACATCAATTGGTGGTGGTGAATAACCCTTTTAATGTACCGTGGAATCCTACTGGCTCGTATCTTGTTGAATATTTTGGTATTCATGTTCACCAGGCTTATTCATCTGTTCTTCTCCTTTTTCATGGGGTCTTTCTTTGTTTTTGGGACCAAAGTATTGCTGGTCTCATAAAATGAGTTTGGAAGCTTACTTCCAGTTCTAATTTTTAGAAACAGCTTCAGTAGCATATATTATGACTTATTCTTAAAATATTTGGTAGAATTCCCCTGGGAAGGTATCTGGCCTTGGACTCTTGTTTTTTGGGAGATTTTGGTTACTGATTCAATTTCCATGCTGGCTGGTTATAGGTCTCTTCAGATTGTTTATTTCTTGCATTGGGGTCTCTGACTCTTCAGGTTTTATTATTAATATTATTCTTTATTTTTTAATAGTTGGCTGCTACCATACTGGGAGCATATTTACAGTTGCTAGATTTTGTTATTGGATAGATCCTTAAAGTATGATATTTTATCCCTCTATACCTCTTACTACAGTCTTTGCTTTAAAATCTAACTTGTCTGATATGAGAATTGCTACCCCAGGTTTTTGATGTCCTTTGGAATGAAGAGTAGTTCTCCATCCCCTTACTTTCAGTCTGGAGATGATTTTAGGTTCACAATGAGTGTCTTATATACAACATATGGATGGGCCCTGTATTTTTCTTCCAATCAGATACCCTATGACATTTCATGGGAGCATGTAGCCTGCTCACGTTTTCAGCAAGTATTAAAAGATATACTTTATGGTCATCATGTTGCCTGTGAAGTCCCTGTTTCTACAGATTATCTCTAGAATTTTCTGGTCTATATTACTCTTGTCATTCTTCTTTCATAGAATTCCCCTTAATATTTCTTGCAGGGATGGCTTAGTGGTCACATATCCTTTCAGTTTCTATGAGTCATGGAAGGTCCTTGTCTCTTCGTCCATTCTGAATGGTAGCCTTACTGGATAACATATTTTTGGCTGCATGTATTTCTCAGATAGCACCATGAATATGCCTTGCCAGACCTTTATGGAATGTCAGGTCTCTGTGGACAGGTCTAATGTTATTCTAATATTTCCCCCACTGTACATACTAAATCTCTTCTCTATAGAAGCTATCAAGTAGTTTTGTGGTTTTAAGATTTTCAAGTTTCACTATTATATGCCAGGACATTGGTGTATATTTATTGACCTTCTTGGGGGTCCTCTCTGCCTCATGGACAGGAATTCTTTTTTCCTTCCCCAACATAGAGCACTTCTCTGCTCGGATTTGCTCCAATATATATCTTCTAGTCTCTCTCAACATTCCCCCAGGGATCCCAATATTTCTGAAACTGAACCATTTTGTGGCATCATTGTTCTCTCTAAGTCTGTTCTCATGAGCTTCTAGCTATTTGTCCCTGTCCTCCTAAAACTTCCTTGCTGTCTATCAGCTTATCTTCTAGCTCACTACTTCATTCTTCTGCGTCTTTTACCCTGGCTGTCTGAGTTTCCAGTTTAGAATGCATCTCATTCATAGCATTTTTAATATCATACTGATTAGATCTCATGTCTGCCCATCTATATTGTATGTTTTCTCTAATGTTTTTTCTCAAGCCTAGCCATTGACTTCGTGATTGTTACCTTGAAGTCTATCTCTGATATCTTGCTTATATCCATACCCATTAGATCTGTGACAGGGACCACTGTCTCTGGTGTTCAATTCTTAGTTAGGTGTTCTTTCCCCATGTCATTCTGTTGAGGGCTGGTTGAGGGAATATAAGAGTCCAAAATATCAAGGACAACGCGAGCAAAATACACCCATGAAAAAAATCCAATGTTGTCCCAACCTACCACCAATACACCACCAAAGCCAACACGATCCAAACAATAAAAAATAAAGAATAAAGGAACAAGACAAAAGAGAGAGAGAGAGAGAGATATGAGATGGAGCAACAAGAGAAATTATAATCTCTGAGGTTGGGAACAGCAGGGTGATCTGCCAATTCATGCTTTATTTTTAGTGTTAGAAGTCACTGTATCCCAAAATTGCAAAGAAGTCAGAAGTTAGATATATAGCAAGATAAAGTTGAGTAGAGTGAAAAATGGACTGCTATGGGGCAAAGCTCTATAACACATATACATCAAAAAGGAGATAATAGTTAAAGATGGAGGAGTTAGTGTGATACAGTGAGTGCTGTGAAGTGTGTAAACCTGGTGATTCACAGACCTGTAACCCTGGGGCTAATAATGCATTATATGTTAATTGAAAATGAAAATAAAAGTAGGGAGGGGCTAGATGGCAGAGAATACGAGACCCTTTTCCAACTTGTCCCCTGAGGTGAGCTAAATATTTAACAGAACATTCTGAACACCCATGAAATCAGCCTGAAATGTAAGATTATACACTTTTGGATCTCTCCAGGGGCACGAGATCCTCAATGGAGAGGGACAATGGAGTGAGAGCAGTCAGATTGATACTGGAAGGGATACCAGAAGGGGAAGGCAGCCACCAGAAGTGACCCACTGGAAAGTAATACTCCAATATGAAAGCACACTGTGCTCGAGGACCAACATTTACTTAGAGTCTAGTTAAAAGCACTCAAAAAGAACAAATGTTCTTAAGGGGCATTAGGTGGAATTGGGCAGCCATAAGCATGGGCCTAAGACCATGGCCCAGGGTAATCATGACCAGCACCCACCATACCTGAGAGTGACCATCAGGTGTTCCTGTCAGTGGCTCCTCAGGATGCAGCATTTTGCTGTTTGCACCTATGTGAGGGCTGCACACACCCCTGCCCGTACCTAAGAATTATTGGCATCCCTTAGGGGGTGGAGAAGGAGAGGAAGACTAGAAGATATAGTTAAACAAATTCTGGATGAAATTTCCCCCAATCTGGGGAATGGAACAAGTGTTCATGTCCTAGAGTCAGAAAGGAGAACCCCCCGCCAAGGTAAGTGAATCTAGAAAGTCCTCCAGACACTTAATTGTGAAATTTGTTAATCATCATTTTAGACAGGAGGTCTTAAGGGAAGCTAGGGGGTAGAGATTCTCTATGACTTATAGGAAGGACCATCAGAATAATGTCAGACCTGTCCATGGAAACCTGGCAAGCCAGAAAGGCCTGGTGAGACATAACTCAGGGCACTCAATGAGAAGAACATGAGTCCAAGAATACTTTATCCAGCAAGACTGACATTTAGAATGGGTGGAGAGATAAAGAGCTTTCAAGACTGGCAAGGTTTAAAAGACTATATGGCCACCAAGCCAACACTGCAGGAAATATTAAGGGGGGTTCTTTAAAAGAAAAAATAATGCAAGACTGACATAGAACAGAAATTTACAGATACAATCTATAGAAACAAGGACTTCACAGGCAACAGGATGTCAATAAATCTTATCCTTCAATAATTACTCTCAATGTGAATGGCCTAAAGGCTCTCATAAAACTGCACAGGGTACAGACTGTATAAAACAATAGGACCTGTCCATATGCTACCTACAAGGGACACATTTGGAACCTAAGGATGCATCCATACTGCAGGTGAAGGGATGGAGAGCCATCTTCCATAACAAGAGGACTCAAAAGAAAGCTTGGGTAGTGATTCTCATATCAGATAAATTAGATCTTAAGCTAAAAACTGCAGTCAGAGATACAGAAAGACACTACATCATTCTGAAACGGTCTATCCTCCAAGATCTAACAATTGTAAATATTTATGACCCCAACATGGCAGAACCAACTACATAAGCCAATTCTTTTTAAAAAAAAATATTTTATTTATTTATTTGCCAGACAGAGATCACAAGTAGGTAGAGAGGCAGGCCGAGGGGGAGGGGAACAGACCCCCTGCTCTGCAGAGAGCTCAATGTGGGGCACAATCCCTGGACACTGGGATCATGACAAGAGCTGAAGGCAGGGGCTTTAACCCTCTGAGCCACCCAGGTGCCCACATAAGCCAATTCTTAACCAAAATAAGGAGTCATTTTCTCTGAGGAACTAACTGAGGGTAATGGAAAGGAGGGTTATGGGAGGTAGGGTAAGCCTGGCGGTGGGTACTGTGGAGGGCATGTATTGAATGGACCACTGGGTTTCATGCTTAAACAATGAATTCTGGAATACTGAAAAGAAATTTAAAAAATAAATAAAAATCTTAAAAATAAATAAAGAGTCACAGTGATAAAATATGTTAATTATATGGGATCTTAACACACAACTATCAGCAATGGACACATTATCTAAGGAGAAAACCAACACAGAAACAAGAGCTTTGAGTGATACACAAGGCTAGATGGACATCATAGATATATGCAGGACCTTCCACCCAAAAACAAGATACACTTATTGAACACACATGGAACTTTTCCAGAACAGATCACATACTAGGTCACAAGATAGGGCTCAACAGATATTAAAAGACTGAGATCATCCATGCATATTCTCAGACATCATTTTTTTTTTGAAACTTGAACTCAAATAGAAGAAAAAGTTTGGAAAGAATTCAAACGCTTGGAAACTAAGGACCATCCTTCTCAAGAATGTCCAGATCAACCAGGAAATCAAAGAAGAACTTAAAACAATTTATGGAAACCAGTGCGAATGAAAACACGTTGGTCTAAAATCTGTGGGATCCAGCAAAGGCAGTCCTTAGTCCTAAATCCTAAGGGGGAAATAGGTATCTGTCCAAGCCTCACTGAAAAGAATTGAAAAACCTTGAATACAGCAACTTCCTTTACACATTGAAGAACTAGAAAATAATAAAAAAAAAATAAGCCAAAGGCACAGAAAGAATCAAGATAAAAGCAGAGAACAATGAGTTAGAAACTAAAGATACAGTAGAACACATCAATCGAAATAGAAGATGGTTCATTGAAAGAAATAAATTACATTGATAAACCACTGGCCAAACTATTCCAAAAGAGAAGATAAAGGTTCCAAATCAATAAAATTATGAAAAGGGAGAATTCATGACTAATACCAAGGAGATAGAAACGATTATCAGAAATTATTATCAACGACTATATGCCAGTAAGTTAAGCAACCAGGAAGAAATGGAAAATTACTCAGCCATAAAAAGGGATGAGATTCTTTGTCCTTTTAAACATGGATGGACTCAGAGGGCATACACTAAAGTGAAATAGGTAAGATATGAAAGACAAACACTAGAGGATTTCACTCATGTCTGGATTCTGAAAAGCAAAACAAGCGAATAAACAAACAAACACAAAGCAGAATCAGAATGTAAATATAGATAACAAAAAGATGTTTCTATGAAGGGAGGTGAGAGGTCAAGGAAGAAATAGGTGAAGGGGTGTAGGAGACACTGTCTTCCCATTGTGGTTTGAGTAAGTCACAGGAATGAAAGGCACAGCATAGGGAATATGATCAATTGCATTGGAATAGTGTCTCTGGTGATGGATGGTGTCTACACTTCCGGTCATTATAAGGCAAAAACTTGTCCAGTCATTATAATGTTCAACTGACATTAATAAAATATTGCAGGTCAACTATACTTCAAAAAATAATGAGTCAGAAAGTATACATATATAACAGGAATGGGTTTGTCTGAGAGTGACTGAAACCTAAAGGCAATCCAGCTGGGATTATCCTCACTCCACCACTCTAGGGGCAAAAAGTAACTGTTCTCTTGGGGAGACCCCACTCTTCACTTCTGAGGGAATTTACTTCTAGTTCACATCTTTGCAGATTTCTGTTTCAGCACCTGTTGCCAGTTTTTTCCTGTGTGCCCCTTTGGTTCGTGTTCAGTCCCATGCCACAGGCTCTGCTTCTCTTCATGGTCCACATGGGGAAGCCCATCTGCTCCCGTATTTTGAGAGTCCTTCTCTGTTCATATTCTTCTCTCCCCTGAGCTCTAGAGCTTGTGTATCTGCACAAGAATGAGATGGCTCCATCTGAAAGCTCACTCGTTCAACAAGTACTTTATGGAAACTTCCTATGTGCAGGTGGAGAAGAGCAATGAAACGCCCCTGAAAACATGCTTTTTTGTTTGTTTGTTTTTAAGTTTCAGGGTGCAATTTAGTGATGCATCAGTCGCATATAATATCTAGTGCTCATTTCATCAAATGACATCTGTAGTTCCCACCACCCAGTTACCCCATGTCCCAGGTACCTCCTTTAGAGCAGCCCTCAGTTTGTCCCTGGACGTTGAGTCTCTGATGGTTTGCCTCCCTCTCTATATTCATCTTGTTTTATTTTTTCTCCCCTTCCCCTATGTTCATTGATTTTGTTTCTTATACTATGCTTATGATAGAAAACATAAGGCATTTGGCATTCTGTGACTGACTTCTTTCCCTTAGAATTATACCCTCTGGTTCCATCCTCATCCTTACAAATGACAAGATGTCAGTTTTTGGGGGGCTGATTAATATTCCATTATATCTATGTACCACCTCTTCTTTATCCAGACTTTAAAAAGTTCTGCTTTTGCATCCAACTGTTTATAATACTTTGTGGTGTCTTCCTGAAGCAGACTCACTCCCGTCCATGGTATCGTCAGCTTTACCACACCAGATTCAAGTTTCCATCCTCCTTCCTTCCCAATGGTGGTAATTTTTCTACTTGTAGCCTTGCAGCATTTATATGATAACACCTTTGATTGATTTCTAGAGTGTTCAGAATGATCTGGTAAGTATGTACTTGTATTTGAGAGAGGAGAACAATGCAATTCTCCCCCTGCCCCAGAATTTCCAGATTGGTTGCTCGACATGAACACTATGAACTTGGTGACAGGATGGATTTTGTTGTTTCCCTTCTATGAGAGCTGAATACCACTATGATATTGGCAAGCATTTAGTTACTGGTGACACTGCTTCATCCCTTCCAGGCTGACGTTTATTGTGGGAAGATGTATTAAACATAATGCCTATCATTTTCTCCACTTATTATAAAAGCTTGGATGGATGAGCTGAGAGGAGCATTTATTTCTACGGCCATGTTGTTTGATTTACATACAACTGTGATCTTTCATGGGGTCTAAGGCACCATGATTTCATTAATATCCATGTCAGTGTTCTAATTTATGGTGCCTCTGTGTGGCACATTTATCTTTGCAGTGTTTGAGTCTTTCAGCCTCTCTATGACCATCAGTATAAATATTTAAAAATATTAACTTTTCTTCTTGAAGGACTGTTACCGCTTTTCCTTTAAAAGATGGTTTCCAGGTGATGATATCAGTAAGGTTGTCACTGAGAAAGCCATAAGTAATTGGCCAGCTGATCTGCCTGGTCACTAGTATGAGCCCAATCTGAGAAAACCCTGGTGATTGGCCAGCACATAGTGGTGATCACAGTTGTATGTAAGTCAAACATGAAGAAGGTGTTGTGATGTCCCAGGGCAGTTATAAAAGATGGCAACAGCCCAGGCTGCAGAGAGGAGACAGATGGCGGTTCACTCACAGCTCTTCCTGCTCTTCCTCGACTTCTATGTCCTGTTCCCTGTCCCTGCCCATGGCAATCTCCCTGCCCACTCCTCTTGCCCTGGGCCTCTCTCCAATATGCAACATACCACCTTCATGTTAGCACCTAAGTTTGTGCCCCTCTGTGTTCCGGAGTGTCCTCAAACCCCTCCACAGTGACTCCTAGGCCCATTTCATACAAGGAGAATGACCCAGGTCCTCAGGGAGGCATTCTCACTCTCATTCTCATTCTAAGTCTAATTTGGTAGTGGGACACTGGCTACCAGAGTACCATGGATTCTCAGCCAGCTGGGCCCCACACCTCTTGGGTCACAGGCGTGTTCAGTACAGGAAAGCTGGGCCCACATCCTGATGGAACAACTACTCTGAAGACCATATCCTGGCTCAGCACAGGGCACATGAATGCTATGAATATCCAGCCTTCCCAGATGTTCACAGTGTGGGGAATGTCTGAAGACACCAGGCAGAGAGGGAATTGTATGAAATAAGTAGGTACTGGGAAAAGGAATCACCACATCTCTGTATACAGTGTTAGTCACTGCAACACTGGCCCTCAGTCAATGGACTGTCTGAAACAGCTCAGCAGTGGACGAAATAATTCCCCAGAAATCTTGCTAACTCCGAGATCACAGACCATCAATCCTCAAACACAGACTAACAAAGAGAAATTCAGACCTCAGACAGAGCACCTGCCAGGAACCCAAAGACTGGGAGGCTTCTGATCCCATTTGACACTGAGCAGATTAGTCACACAGATACTTGGTGGACAAGGAGCCTCCATACCTCAAGTTGGCCAGCCCAGTGCAGCACAAGGCAAGTAGCCCCGAGAAGAGGCTTGCCAAGTGCCCAAAACCCATGAGTCATGCATCTCAGCACTGTACTGGGAAAATGTTTCAACTCAACAGAAGCATTACCATGGGCCTTTATTTCCAGTGTACAAGAACTCAGTTCTCCCCTAGGACAAGCAGGCACCTGGACAGCTGGCCCATTATGTGCCTGTGGACCTGGAGACCAATAAAGGAACTCTGGCTAGGCCAAGCAGACACCGAGACAGGTGGCTCACAATGTGCCCTTGGGCCTCAAGACATACAACTCAGCTCTAAAGCTTGGCCAAGGGCACACACTGACAGTAGGCTCATCATGGGCCCATGTACCTGGAGACCAGAATCTGAGCTGTATGCTAGGTTAAGCTGTCCCCTTGGCATTGGGATAAGGATGTGCTCTTGGACCTGTAGACCAACAACACAGCTCTATGACAAGCGAAGCAGGAAACTTCACAGCTGGTTCAACATGTGCCCATGGACCTGGAAGCCACAAAATCAGGTCTCTCCTCAGCCAATCAGGCACCTGGCCAGCATGGTCCCCATGTGACCTTTGACCTCGAGACCAACCACTTAACTCTCTCTTAGGTCCAACAGACATTTGGAGAGCAGGCTTACCATGAGACCTTGGACCTAACAACCATAAAGCGACTCTTGGTTAGGCCAAGCACTTACCTTGAGAGTGGGATCACCATGTACCCTTGGACTTGGAAACTAACAACAGAGGACTCTGCTAGGCCAAGAGGTCACCTGGATAGGAGGCTCACCATGTGTTCTTTAACAGCAATAAGAAACACACAGTTCTGCACCAGGCCAAGCAGACAAATAGTGGGCTCACCATGTGCCCTTGGACCAGGAGAAAAACTGAGCTGTCTGGTAGGCCAAGCAGACACCTAGGCAGCAGGCTCATCATGTGCCCTTGGACCTGGGGTCAAACTCAGCTGTCTGATTTGCCAAGTAGGCTCCCGGTAGACAGGGGCACCATGGGCCCTTGGGCCTCAAAACCAACAACTGAGCTCTGTGCTCAAGCAACTAGGAATGTTGATAGCAAGCTTACAATGGAAACTTGAACCAGGAGATCAAAAAATAAGCTGAGTGCTAGGCCAAGTTGACATGATGAAAGTGGATTCACATTATACCCTTTGATCTGGAGACCAAGAAGTGAGCTGTCTGATAGGCCTAGCAGGCACCTGGACAGCAGTCTCACTGTGTTCTCATGGACCTGGAGACCAACAATGTAGCTCTGCACTAGGCCAAGAAGGCAGCTGGACAGTGAGTTCAGCATGTTGTCTTGGACACAGATCCTTCCTTCTCCCCAGAGTACAGGGCTCTCAAACAATGGGCTTTCCAGCTGGCATCAGATTAGGAGACCTGCAAACCTGCTCAGCATTGCACCAATTTGTCCAATGCAGTCATGGAGACCTGGAAGCCTCCAAACCATGAGCCCTCCATCCAAGGATAGCACGGGACTAAGAAGACACTGGAACACCAGGTTGATCCAAAAATCTATGACTGCATGCTTTTCACCTCTGCAGAAAAGTGAGCATTCAGTCTCTTCTCACTTTCGATGTCCTTCCACCTGAGGTCCTTGTGGCCTGCTATCTTCGCATTATTCATTTTGTGGGGATGTCTCCTCCTGAGAAGAAAACTACACCATACCTTAGGAGATGAAACTGGCTAGTAATATGAACACTTTGTTTTCAAATTCATGGCAGAAAATGAAGAGGGGCAATGGTAGGAAGGAGTGCAGGAGACCCAGGGTCTGAACTATGTGGAGTCCTTGGAAGAAATCCTCCAGTTGAAGGAGTAGTGTTCCAACCTGAAGGGAGAGTTGGGGGCCTTAAAGCAAGAAGCCAAGCAGTGCATTGAGGGGTAGGCTCAGCTCCATGATGTGGAGAGTTTCTTCATTCAAATGAAGGTCTTCCTAAATATGTCTGCCTTAGACGAGTGCCCAAGGGTCAATGTTTGTGCACCCACCCAGGCATTGAAGGCATTGAAGGGGAGTTGGGAAATAAGTTTTCATCTCCCTGATTGATTGTATGTTATGAATTTAAATATTAGGCAAATAAGCTATTTAAAATAAAGAAGATTAAAAATAAACTACACAATTGATTATTTCTAAATAACTGATTTACAAAAAACAAACCCTGTGTGATTATAAAGGGCAGCCTGTCTTAGAGTCACTATTATCCCTTAAGATTCATTGCATTCTTTTGAGGTTGGGGTGTCCATGGCTCTGAGAATATGTCGATAAAGTATGCAGAGTTGAAATTGAGTATAAACTGCCTGACCTCATCACCACTTTCAGATGTACTGATACTAGAAGCAAAGCAGAAGACCTAAGTTCAGCAGCACTCTGATTGGAAGGAATAAAGAATCTGTGTGTCTCTTCACAGGTATTTCTGCCTAAAGTATTGGGAAAGACAAATTTCTCAGATTTTGGTAAGTTGGAGGTTGGCCCCTGATGTTATGGCTTCAGATTTTGGCCAGGAAAACAGCTGTTGGTCCAGGAGAGATTCATCTGTGATGCAGTCCTTAGAAGAACAAATGTGACAAGACCAAGCAAGAAGGATGGAGTGACTCCAGAGGTGGGGGATGATTCCCTGTCTCTGGGTGGGTAGGTATGGGGTCAGAGCAGGAGGCAGAATGGTATGAGTGGCCAGGCTGGTGGGCAGCATTCTGACCAAAGAGGCACTGCAGGAATTGGGGAGAAAAGTGGGATTCACATTGGGTGCTTTAGGTGCATTGGGGTTTGCACAAATTAAGGCACAGTGGGAAAAGAAGCCCTTTGGAGACTTTAGGGTCTGCTTGGTTATGAAGAATGGGCCCACTTCCAAGAGTCAGTGCTGCCCTTCTGATAAGTTGGACATGGGGAGAGGGGGTCAGAATGGAGTTGAAAGGTGAGATTCCTGGCTGACCGCTCCTGGGCTATGCTCCCTCTTGGCTCCAGGATGTGGAGTGGGAATGCAGGTGGGGTGCAAATACCAGTAATCTGGCATCTACATTTGACTCCAACTGAGATTGTAGGGGAAGTGCCTAGAGCTGTGGCTCCTGGGCTGAGCTCACTAATGACAGTGTGCTCATAATACCTGGGCATACCCAGATGGGAACCATGAGGAAGTTTCCTCTGGGTGTCGAAATGAACTTCAAGGAAACTTGGAAAGTGGGAGACGTGCAACCATAAGATGGATGATGTCTGGGCTGATTGGAGGAGGCTGCTTCCAGGAGCCTGTGTGGAGGCTGGTAGAGTCCAGGACACTTAAATGTAAGGGGGATATGGGTTGCTTATGTGATGCTAGCACTCAGAAACTCCTGTGATTAGCTGCTCAGATCATGCTCACCATACCAACGGTTCCACAAACATCAGGCCCCTGGGTGGGCTGTCACCCCAGAGCTGCTCACCTCATGAAGGAACAGGGACTGAAAGGTCCCTGTTCCTTCTTCAGTCCCTGTTCCTTCATGTCGAAAACGAGGGCAACTTTCGTAGGAGGTGATTGTGTGAGCAGGAGGCAGGAGAAGGCAGGTTTGGGGAGGGGATCTACAAGTGCAGGGAGAAATGCAGTCTAGAGCAGGGAGGGAAAGGGGGACAGTAGACTGTGTGGCAAGTCCTTGTCCCGGCCTTTTCACCCCAAAGGCAAAATATCAGCTTTGGGAAGGCAGTGTGTGAGATGGCGCTGTCCCATACCAAGCCTTCACTGCCCCTTTGGACTATATGGCATTACAGGACAGCATCTGCCATGTCACAGACCAGCACCAGACCCATCCTGCCTCCTTCAGTATTGCTTGACACCCATACCTTAAGGTTCTGGGGACTTTAGGGACATTTCCAACTCCGGTGAGCCAGGGTGGGACTACTAGCCTTAGGGGTGTGCTGACAGGTAGAGCACTACTATAGCTAGGAAGGGGGGGGGGAGGAGAGTGGTAGATTTCAAGATTCCCAGAAGCTGTAGGTATTTCAGGAGTTCCCTTCACGGAGGCAATCTTCACCCATTTTGGCTGCTTCCATTCTTTTCAACAGTTACAAATGAATCTGTAATGAAAAATTGCTCACCGGGTTTCACGGCATCTCAAATTTTCATTCTGTGAGTTCAGGAAAGTGCTTGCTAGGTTACCGGGTTTAGGTTTTGTTTCTGTAGAGCCCATCACATGGTCTTACCAGATATGCTCTTCCATTGACCTTTCCATCTTCAATGTAGGAGAGCTGGCTCTTTTCAACATTTGATATTTGTACTGTGTTTTATATTAACCAGCTATCCTAAAAGGTGGGTAGTACTGACAACACAGTCAGGATATCATTTGCATTTTTCTCATGGCTAGGTAGTATTTTTTCTGCTATGCACATTGGGGTACAGATGTGCCTAGCACATTCTTTTCTCTACATCTGTAGAGATGTAAATACCCTGTAGTGCAGGGTACTTACAGTACAGGGTAAATACCCTGTAGTGCAATGGCATGCTCATAGGATAGCTCTATTTTTAATTTTTTTAAAGATTTTATTTATTTGTTTGATAGACAGAGATCAGAAGTAGGCAGAGAGGCACACACAGAGAGAGAGGATGGGAAGCAGGCTCCCTGCTGAGCAGAGAGCCCGATGCGGGGCTCGATCCCAGGACCCTGGGATCATGACCTGAGCCGAAGGCAGTGGCTTTAACCCACTGAGCCACCCAAGCACCCCTATTTTTAATTTTTTGGAGGAATCTCCATGCTGTTTGCCGATGTGGCAGCACAAACTTGCATCCTACCAACAGTGTAAGAGTGTTCCTCATTCTCCACATCCCCTCCATCCCTTGTTTCCTGTCCTATTGCTATTGACCATTCTTCCTGTTTTAAGGTAGTATCTCATTTTTTAAAATATTTTATTTATTAATTTATTTGACACGTGCACACACACACACACACACACACAGAGAAAGATAGAGAGACAGAGACAGAGACACACAGAGAGAGATCTCAAGTAGGCATGGAGAAAGGCAGAGAGAGAGGGAGATGCAAGCTCCACGCCAAGCAGAGAGGCAATGCAGGGTCCATCTCAGGGTCCAGTGATCAGCACCTGAGCTGAAGGCAGAGGCTCAACCCACTGAGCCACTCAGGTGCCACTCAATGTGTTTTTGATTTGAACTTTCCCGATGGCTAGTGACAATGAACATTTTTTTTTCATATGTTTCTTAGCCATGTGAAGGTCTTCTTTGGGGAAGTGCCTGTTTGTGATGTGTTTCCATTTTTGATATGATTATCTGTTTATTGGGTGTTGAGTTTTGGAGTTCCTTATAGGTCTAGGAAGTCACCCTTTTTCTGAAGAGTCATTTGCAAATATTTTCTATCATTCTGTGTCTTGCCTCTTTGTTTTTTGTTTTTGTTTGTTTGTTTGTTTGTTTGTTTTTGTTTTTGTCCCTTTCTTTTGCTGTGCAGAAGCTTTTGATATTGGCTAAGTACCCAAAGTTCATTTTTGCTTTTGTTTTCTTTGCCAAGAATCATCAGATACCTTGGAATATCCCTAATGAAAGGGTCTGTACTCAAGGAACTACAGAACATTCATGAAAGAAATTGGAAAAGACACAAAAATGGATAAAACCTTCCATGCTCATGGATCAGAAGAATAAACATTGTTAAAATGTCTATACTATCCGGAGCAATCTAGACTTTCAATGCCATCCCAATCAAAAATCCAGTTGCATTCTTCAAAGTGCTGGAAAAAACAATCCTAATATTTGTTTGGAACCAGGAAAGATGCCAAATTACTAAGGAAATATTCAATTAGAAAACTAAAGCTGGATGCATCACATTGCCTGATTTCAAGCTTTACTATAAAGCTGTGATCACCAAGACAGCATTGTACTGGAGAAAAACAGACTCATAGACCAGTGGAACAGAGTAGAGAGCCCAGATATGGACCCACAACTCTATGGTCAAATCATCGTTGACAAAGCAGGAAAAAATATCCAGTGGAGAAAAGAGTCTCTTCAATAAATGGTGCTGGGACAATTGGATAGCTACGTATAGAAGAATGACTCTAGACCATTCTCTCACACGATACACAAAGATAAACTTGAAATGGATGAAATACCTCCATGTAAGATAGGAATCTATCAAAATCCTAGAGGAGAACATGGGCATTATCCTCTTCGACAACAGCCGGGGCAACTTCTTTCAAGACATGTCTCCAAAGGCAAAAGAAACCAGTGTGAAAACGTACTTTTGGGACTTTATCATTTTTTAATTTAAATTGAAATTAGTTTGCATATTGTGTATTATAGTTTCAGGAGTAGACTTTAATGATTCATCGGTTACATATGATCCAAACATCTGTCAACGGACACCTGGGACTTGTCCATATTTTGGCAACTGTGGACATTTCTGCTATAAACTTTGGGGTGTAGGTGCCTACTGGAATAAGTAGACTGTATCCATTGGATAGGCAATTGGGAAACCCCTCAGTTGTAAGGTGGTTCTGTTTTTAAATTTTGTGGATCCTCTACTCTATTTTCCACTGTGGCTGCACCCGTTTGCATTCCCACCATTCGGTGAGAGGACTTCCCTTTCTCTGAACCATTGCCAACATCTGTTGTTTCCTTACTTGTTAATTTTAGCCACTCTGACATGTGTGAGTTGATATCTCACTCTGGTTTTGATTGGGATTTCCCTCATAATACACGATGTTGAGCATTTTTTCATCTGTCTGTAGGCCATTTGTACCTCTTCCCTGGGGAAATGTCTCTTCTTGTCTTCTGACCATTTCATGAGTTGATTATGATTATTATAGTTGTTGCTGTTGCTGTTGTTGTTGTTGTTGAGCTTGAGAAGTTCTTTATAGGTTTTGGATACTAGCCCTTTATCTGAGAAGTTATTTGCAATTATCTTCTCCCTTGTCATAGCTTTTCTTTTAGTCTTGTTGACTCTTCCCTTGGCTGTGCAAAATCTTTTAATTTTGAGGAAGTCTCAATAGTTCATTATTGGTTGTCTTTCCCTTGCTCCAAATATTTATCTATGAAGGAGTTTCTGCAGGTGAGCCCAAAGTGGTTGCTGCCTACGTACTGCTCTTGGATTTTGATGTAGTCGTGTCTCAAATTTAGGTATATCATCCATTTAGTGTTTAACTTGTGTATATCCTAGAAAAATGTTGTAGTTTCATTCCTCTGAATGGTTCTGTCCAATTTTTCCAACACCACCTGTTGAAGAGTATGTCTTTCTTTTTTCCATTGGCAGTTCCTCCTTAGTTGACGATTGGTTGACCATCAAGTTGAGGGTCCATTTCTGGGCTTTCCATTCAGTTCCATGGATCTTTGCATCTATTTTTGTGCACATAACATATTGTCATGCTGGCTACAGCTTTGTAATGCACCTTGAAGTCAGGCATTGTGACGCCCCAGGTTTGGTTTCATGTCCCTCTAGCCCTTCATGGTCTTTTCTAATTGCATAAAATTTGAGGATTATTTCTCCAGTTCTGTGAAAAATTCTGACAGTATTTTGAAAGTGTCCCTCTAGTCCTTCAGGGTCTTTTCTAATTCCATAAAATTTGAGGATTATTTCTCCAGATCTGTGAAAAATGCTGACAGTATTTTGAAAGAGATTACACTAAATGTCTAGAATGTTTGGGGAATATAGATATTTTAACAAAATTTATCTTCCAATCCATGAGCATGGAATGTTTTCCCCCATGTATGCATCTTCTTCCATTTCTTTCAAAAGTGTCCTATAGTTTTCAGAGTCCATCTCATGACTGCTTTGTTAGGTTTATGCCTCAGTATCTTTGAGGTTTTTATGTAATTGTCAGTTGGATCAATTTCTTGATATCTCTTTCTGCTGCTTCATTGTTAGTGTATAGAAATACACTACAGTATAATTACAAGTACAGTACAATGTACATTGATGTCATATTCCGTGGCTTTGCTGGATTCCTCTGTCATTTCTTGTCATATTTGGTTGAACCTTTTTGGTGTTCTACACCCAGCATCATGTCTTCTCATGAGCACAGTAGAGTGAAAATGTCAATTCCTTCATTGCTGATTTGGTCGCCTTTTATTTCCTTTTGTTGTCTGATTGTTGATGCTAGGACTTCCAGTACAACGTGGAACAACAGTGGTGATAGAGGACATTCCCATTATGTTTCTGACCTTCAGGGAAAATCTCTTAGTGTTTTCTCATGGAAAATGGTATTACCTCTCATCCTTTCCTCTGTGACTTAGGATATTGAGGTGTTTTCCCTCTATTCCAACTCACAGTGGGAACTTTTCAAGAAAGATGCTGTGTTTTTTCATGTGCCATTTCACCATCTATGGAGAGGATCACATGGTTATTGTTCATTCTTATATTAATGTGTATCACACGGATGGGTTAGCAGATATTGAAGCATTCCTGCAGACCAGGACTGAATCCATCTTGGTCGTGTTGAATAATCCTTCTAATGTACTCTTGGATCTTCTTGGCTAGTATGTTTGTGAGCTGTTCTACACCCATATTCATCAGGGATATTGGCCTATAATGCTCCTTTCTGGTGGAGTATTCATCTGCTTTGGGGATCCAGGTTATGCTGGCCTCTTAGAATGACTTTGGAAGGTTTGTTGGTACAAAATTGGTCATCATATTCTCTTACAATTGTTTCTATTTCTATGGGGTTAGTTTTGATCTCTCCTCTTCCATTCCTTATTTTGTGTGCTTTCTCTCTTTTTGATAAGTCTGACTAGGGGTTTCTCAATTTGTTAATTCTTTCAAAGAACCAGCTCTTTGTTTCAACGATATATATAATTTTAACATCTATATATTGTGTAGTGCTTTAATCTCTATCATTTATCTCTATCTGTTGGATTTTGGCTTTCTTTGCTGTCATTTTCCAGCTCCTTGATGTTACATTGTGGATTTCAGAATTGTTTTGTTTCTAAAAGAAGGCCTGTACTGCTGGCTGTACACTTCCCTCTTAGGACAGACTTTGCTGCACCCTGAAGCTTTAGCACCGTCGTGGTTTTACTTTTCATTCCCTTCCAAGTATTTCAAATAGTTTTCTTAATTTCCTGGTTGTCCCTTTCATTCTTTCATATGATGTTCTTTGGCTTCCAAGTATTTGTGGCCCTTCTATGTGTTTCCTTTTTTTTGACTTCAGGTATCTATGCCATGTGGTCTGAGAAATACATGGGTATGATCTCAAACTTTGTGAACCAGAGGAGAACTGATTTTTTACTTGGTACGTGATCTATTCTGGAGAATGTTCCCTGTGCACTTGAGATGGAGGTATACTCCGTTGCTTCAGGGTGAAACGCTCTGAAGATCGCTGTGAAGTTCATCTGGCCCTTAGTGTTATTTAAAGTCCTTTTTTCCTTTGGGATCTGCTTAGACAACATGTCCCTTGCTGTGACTGGGGCGTTAAAGTACCACACTCTTCTTGTATTTTTACAAAGTGTGTATTTAATTTAGATATTACTCAGTTTATATTTTGGTCTGTTCTCAAGATACAGGCATCAACAATTGCAGTTGATAGATCTGCTTATTTCATAGGCACCTTTATTAATATAGAATCTTCCTTTACCTCTTATTTCATTTTTCTCTTTTCAATTTCTATATCTGACATATGGGTGGGTACTCCAATGCTCTTTTAATGTAAACTACCATTATAAATGGTTCTCCAGGAGTCAAGATGGCGGGGAAGTAGGAGGGGGCACCATTTCAACCTGTACCCTAAAGTGAGCTGATTACCTACCAAAGAACTCCGACCACCCATGAAATCAGCCTGAGATCAGAATTATACACGTCTGGATCTCTACTGGAGCAGAAGACGCCAGTGGCGGGTAAAGCAGACTGGGAGCGTTGGACTGATATCGGAAGATAAACAAAAGGGGGAGGGAGCCACCAGAGGTGACCGATGGGAAAGTAACACCCCAACACGAGAGTGCTCTGCGTCTGGGGACCAGCATTAACTTGGAGTCTGGTTGAAAGCACTCAAAAAACAAAGAGCAAAGGATCACGGGGGGTAATAGTGGGAACCTGGGCGGTTAGGGTCAGGGACCTAAGTCCCCGGACCCAGGACAGCCTCCCCTGGCACGGAGCCAGAGAGAGGGCGGCAGAGAAATCAGGTCTCCGTCCTTGAGCCGCCAGTGCGCCTGAATGCCAGCGCGCCCGAGAACGAGTGGGGTCTGGCTCCCATGAGGGGCTGGGAGCCTGGCCAGACGGCAATCATGAAACGCGAGCGTCCCACACCCTCCCTTGGGATAGGTGCTCATAGGCGCTAGCCTGGAGCTCTGGCATCCGGAAAAAAACAGACATTCCCAGCCCGGGACAGCGGGAAAATCTCAGTGTGCGATCTCTGCTCCGAACCTCTCTGGTGGTCTGGAGCTGCCTAGACAGCCACCGCTGCCCTGGTTTTGGGTACAATGAGGAGCTCCTGCATCCCCAGGGACAGTGACTCAGAACCGACTCGCAGCAGCTTTTGCAAAACAGTCTGAGGCTTCTCTCTGAGAGGGAGGTTGGGGTGCTCTTTGCTCTCCTCTAAACCTCCAAAAACCATCAAAAGCTATCAAGGCGAGAGAAAGCAGATGAAAGAACATAAAAACCCCCAGAGAACAAAAGGCTGAAAAAAACAGTTTCCTGAAAAAAAAGAGCTCACCCCCTTGAGGGGAGCGGGAGCACCTAACTCAGGGAACATCACTGTCTGAAAACCCACGTGGCAGGCCCCTCCCCCAGAAAACCAACCAGGAAGGAAAAAAAAAAAGACTACAAGAGAACAACCACCACTACTTCATAAATACAACTTTTATTATTAACTCTTTACCAATATTCTGGTTCTTTTTTTATATACATACAGATAATTTTTTAACCTATTTACCATCACACTGAGATGTCCAGCACATCAAATTCTTTAATAACCTTCTAACCTGAACTTTTTGATACATACACCCGTGTTTTTCTTTTGCTTTTCTATTTTTTTAATTCTTTTTTAATTTTAACTTAGTTTAGTCTAGTTTATTCTTTTTTCATTTTTATTTTCTACTATACATATAGAGTTAAACTTCAAGATAATCCCCTTTCCCCAATCAATGCTACCCCTATAGGCAAACCAGTTTCTAATCCCCCTGTAACTTAGGAAAGTTGAGTCCCTTAACAAAAACATCAAGATACCTTCAGGAAGAATCAAAATAAACTTCCTCACCCACACTGAGAATCTATAACCACGCTCCCAATTTTTCCTTCTGTCAGTGTTTCTGTGAATTTGGGTTTGTCCTGATAATATATAAATCTTATACTTGGGGTTCTTTCTGATGAGGTTCTTCCCTTTTTCTTGCTTATATATACATATTTTTTTCTCTTGTCATATACTTTTATCAGTCTTTTTGTTTGCTGTTTTTGTTTGTATACTCCACAAATCTTACCTTGTGGCCCATTTGGGCTGAGCCTTCTCTTTTATCTTCCCTTTTTTTCCTATCTCTCTCTCTCTTTTTTTCCTTTTTTCTTTCCCCTTTTTTTTCTTTCTTCTTCTCTATTTCTTTTTCTTTTCTTTTTTTCTCTCATTTGGGTGGGGAATCCTGATTGCACAGAAGCGTTCCAGGGTGCACATTGACTGCACCACAATCGATAAGTCCAGCTGCATCTGTTTAGTCATCTCTTACCAAAACGACTAGGAGGAGGAATACCCAACAGAAGAAAAATACAGAGGATGGGCCTTCTGCAACAGAGCTAATGGCTATCGACATAGACAATATGTCAGAAAAGGAATTCAGAATAACAATTATCCAGGCAATAGCTAGGTTGGAGAAAGCCATGGATGACCAAACAGAATTGATTAGGGCAGAACTGAAAGCCACCAGGGATGATGTTCACAATGTTAGGGCAGAACTGAAAGCCACCAGGGATGATGTTCAAAATGCTCTCAATGAGTTCCAATCCAATCTAAATTCTCTAATAGCTAGGGTAACTGAGACAGAAGATAGAATTAGTGATCTGGAGGACAAACAGATAGAGAGAAAGGATCAGGAGGAAGCCTGGAACAAACAGCTCAGAAGCCACGAAAACAGAATCAGGGAAATAAACGATGCCATGTAAAGTTCCAACGTCAGAATTATCGGAATCCCTGAAGGGGAAGAAAAAGAAAGAAGTCTAGAAGATATAGTGGAAGAAGTTGTCTATGAAAATTTTCCCAATCTCACGAATGGAAACAATGTTCATGTACTAGAGGCAGAAAGATTTCCTCCCAAGATTTTAGATTCTCGAAAGTGCTCACGGCACCTTATATTTAGAATGGGGAATTATGTTTCAAGAGAGACCCTCTTAAAAGCAGCTAGGACAAAGAAGCTACTTACATACAGAGGAAAGCCCATTCGAATAACGTCAGACCTTTCCAAAGAGACCTGGCAAGCCAGGAAGGGCTGGCAAAATATATTCAGAGTACTAAAGGAGAAGAACATGCAGCCAAGAATACTCTATTCAGCAAGACTGACATTTAAAATGGATGGAGAGATAAAGAGTTTCCAAGACCGGCAAGGCTTAAAAGACTATGCAACCACCAAGCCGACACTGCAGGAAATATTAAGGGGGGTCCTATAAAAGAGAAAAAATCCTAAGAATATAATTGAACGGAAATATAGAAACAATCTACAGACAGAAAGACTTCAAGGGCAACACGATGTCAATAAAAACCTACCTCTCAATAATCACTCTCAATGTGAATGGCCTAAATGCGCCCATAAAATGACACAGGGTTGCAGATTGGATAAAACGACAGGACCCATCCATATGTTGTCTACAAGAGACCCATTTTGAACCTAAGGATACACCCAGACTGAAAGTGAAGGGATAGAGAAGCATCTTTCATGCCAATGGGCCTCAAAAGAAGGGCAGGGTAGCGATTCTCATATCAGATAAATTAGATTTTAAACTAAAGACTGTAGTCAGAGATACAGAAGGACACTACATAATTCTTAAAGGGACTATCCGACAAGACGATCTAACAATTGTGAATATCTATGCCCCCAATATGGGAGCACCGAATTACATAAGAAAACTATTAATCAAGATAAAGAGTCATATTGATATGAATACAGTTATAGTAGGAGACCTTAATACTCCTCTCTCAGTAATACACAGATCATGAAGCAGAAGATTAATAAAGAAATAAGAGCATTGAATGAAACATTGGACCAGATGGACCTCATAGACATACAGAACATTCCACCCTAAAACAACAGAGTACTCATTCTTCTCAAGTTCACATGGAACTTTCTCCAGAATAGACCACATACTGGGTCACAAAGCAGGACTCAACCGATACCAAAAGACTGACATTATTCCCTGCATA
>NW_025721570.1:0-26491 GCF_922984935.1 Meles meles
TGAGAGACTATGGACTCTGAAAAACAACCAGAGGGTTTTGGAGGGGCAGGGTGGGGTGGGAGTTTGAGGAATCAGGTGGTGGTTAATAGGGAGGGCACGTACTGCATGGAGCACTGGGTGTGATGCCAAAACAATGAACACTGTTATGCTGTAAATAAACAAATAAAAAAAAAATGAGTCTATGGAAGGCCCGGCAGTGCCAGTTCACTCCACTGGAGGGAGTGGTGAGCCGTGGTGTGAGATACCCTGGAAGGCATGGCGATGCTGCTTGCCACCACTGGAGGCAGCGGCGAGCTGCCATGGGAAACACACCTGAAGAGGAGTCAGTGCAGCTTGCTGGCTCTGAAGGCAGGGCGGAGGTGCCCGGTGAGAGACCCTGAAACGTGAGGCACTACAGCTTATTTTTACAGGACGGAGTGGTGAGCTGTATAGTCTCTGTTTCTCCAGGCTCAAGGGTGGTGGTAAGAATTGATGGAGCCTGTCCCCCACTCAGCATTGTGCCCTCTATCCCCAGATTTGCTGGTAATGTGCTGTCAGGATGGTTCAGGAGGGTCCTCCCAGTTGGGCTCTGGAGCCAGGGGAACCAAACCCGACTCATGGTGCATTTGGAACCGAGGAGCTGAGTGTTTGTTTGGAAAAGTATATTTGTTTCTCCAAAAAGGACAAGGGCATTGACCAGCTTGAGAGGGAAGTGAATGACCAGTTAAGAAACAAGCCTGTGGGGGCGCCTGGGTGGCTCAGTGGGTTAAGGCCTCTGCCTTCGGCTCAGGTCATGATCCCAAGGTCCTGGGATCGAGCCCCGCATCAGGCTTTCTGCTCAGCAGGGAGCCTGCTTCCCTTCCTCTCTCTCTGGCTGCCTCTCTGCCTATCTGTGATCTCTGTCTGTCAAATAAACAAATAAAAAAAAATTGCTGATCCTCTCATTAAAAAAAAAAAAAGAAAGAAAGAAAGAAACAAGCCTGTGTCTCTCCTTCTCCCAGGAATCAGAGCAGGTGTGCAGGCTTTAGGTGGGAGACACCTGCTTATCTGCACCTGACAACCCTTCTTAACTCTGGCTCCATGAGACCTGAAGTTTGGAAGTCAGCGTCTGAGTCAGTCATGCAGCTTGTCCCAGGACGTCAGTGTTCAGAGAAAACAGCAGGCCTGTGGGTCACAATGCCACATCCATGCCAGGATGGCAGGTAAAAATTCCCTTTCACCCCAAATTTCCTGGGCTTTTCTCTTGTCTCCAGTGGAGCTCACAAATGGCACACTGAACCAGCTGTAAGCAATCTCGTGCGGGTGCCAGAGCTCCTGAGTTTCTCTGCAGGGAGCACCTGGCAGGGATCTCATTTTCTCTGTTTATTTCTGGCTTACAAAGGTATTTGGAACATCTCTTTCCTAGGAAATCCCTTGGATTCGAAAGGGAAGGTGAGATTGACTTGGTGTGCCTTTTGAACATAGAAAGTATTCCTTCATCGAACAGTGTTTACTCCACTGGGCCTAGGCTCTGGTGGAACGGCTGGCATCTAGAGTGAGGTGGCTGCTTGTGGTCAGATAGAGACTTGGATGATGGCTTCTTCTTTGTCCAAGGTGATGTATCCTAATGGATTCGTCTTTGAATCCAAAGAGTTCCAATGAGGGCAGAGGGAAAATTCAAAATGATTCCAAGGAGTCTTGGACAATTTAAAAGGGATGCTTGTCTTCCTAGGTTCACTCAAACGGCTATATATGGTTGGACATGCTGTATTTTCTCTGCAGTTTCATGGGTAGTGAAGTCAGAAGGAGAGTCTTTGGGAATTTCCCTGGATAAAGGCACTCTGGTGGCTTCAAGGGACTTGGTGTCAGGAACCCTGGGCTGAATTTCTGTGGCTGCTTTCCTGATGCTCAGTGAGTCAGGTTTTCCCACAGGTTTTATATTTCCTCCTTAGGAAATTGCTGGCAGGGAATGTTCTGTTTAAAGTGGAACCCTCGGGGGCACCTGTGTGGCTCAGTGGGTTAAGCCACTGCCTTCGGCTCAGGTCATGGTCTCAGGGTCCTGAGATTGAGCCCCGCATTGGGCTCTCTGCTCAGCGGGGAGTCTGCTTCGTCCTCTCTCTCTGCCTGCCTCTCTGCCTACTTGTGACCTCTGTCAAATAAATAAATAAAATCTAAAAAAAAAAAAAAAAACAAACCCAAAACCGGAACCCTCCTACATTGTTGGTGGGCATGCGTGTTGTTGCAGCCACTCTTGGAAAGAATACAGTGTGTCCTCCAAAAGCTAAGAACTGAACAACAGTAGGATCCAGCAATTGCCCTCGTAGTTATTTCCCTAAAGGGGACAAAAATGCACATTCAGTGGGGTATAAGCACCGTGATATTTACAGCAGCATTTTCAACCATTGTAAAACAATGGAGGGAGACCAAATGTCCATTCACTGATGAGTGATATATATATATCACTCGTATATATCATATGTGTGTGTGTGTGTGTGTGTGTGTGTGTATTCATTCTCCCACATCTTCTTAATGGAATAGGATCCAGGTTCAAAAAGGATGAAATCTTACCATCTGCAAGGATGTGGATGGATCTACAGTGGATTTAGCTAAGTAAAATCAGTCAGAAAAGACCAATAGCCTATATCTTGACCTCTATGGAATTTCAGAAAGAAAACAGATGAACATAGTGAGGAGAGAAAGGCCAATGAGGAAACAGACTCTAACCTAGAGCAAAATCGAGGGTTGCTAGGGGGCAGGGGTGTGGGGCGAAGGGTTAAGTGGGTGACAGCTATTAGGGAGAGTACTTGTTGTGATGAGCTCTGGGTGTTCTATGCAGGTGAGGAATCACAAAATCCTACCCCTGAAGGAGAGGAATGAACATTGCATGGAAACGAATTGGAATTGAAGTCAATGAAGAAAAGAAGACCATGTTCTACTTCATGAAGACTGAGGTAAAACTGGAATGACTTTTGCTCTCCTGTTCTGTAGCTGTTCATTATGAAACACTCTCTGGCAGGATACACTAGTTTCCTATTGCATAAGGAGCCCTCAGAAAGTTGCCATGAAAGATTTAGATCTCAGAGCATGTACATGTTCCATTGATATGTTACTTTCAGTTTGCCCAGGTGCAAAGGTAAGTGGAGAGAAATAGGGCTGAAGAGGAAAGGAGGTATTAAGCATTCAAGAGGTAGCCTTCCCCTTTCTCATGAATGCCTGGGCCAGTGTAAATTGGGAAGAAGGAGGGGGGATCCCAGAGCTTTGCCGCAGACAGGGGAGTTCTAGGTCTGCCTAGAGCTGGTGGTGTCCATGAGCAGAGCTGAGCTAGTGGAGTGGCAGGCCCGAACTGCTGGTGTTGAGGTGAGTTCCCCAAGGAGCTGAGTTGAGAATGGGGGTCAGGTGGTGAATCAGGCTCTGGGTTTGTGGCCAGGGGGCTGCAGAATGTGGGGGAGTCCTAATGGGGTCATGCAGGTTTCTCTGGCTCTGAGGGTTCTGCACAGCTCCAAAGGGACAAGTTTCCTGCTGGGTGGCAGGGGGACTCCTACAGTGTGGCTCCAAGTTTACCAATCTAGAGGGCTTGGTGGATAGGCCCCTGGGGAAGGAAGCCTGAAAATGCAACATAGGGTTAAGGGTAATGGGCTGGGCAGGACAGGCCTGATCAGCCGACACAGAGGTGAGATACCCTCAGAATTGAGTTGAGGAAATGCATCCTGCAATGCAGAAGAGTCAGGGTTTCTGGCCAGAGGGACGGCTGATCATGGGGGTGGCTTTAGAGGGGCATGCTGGTTTCTCCCTCTCTGAGGAAACTTTGGAGCTCCAAATGTCATGGCTTCCCCCTGCATGGCATTCAGGTTTCTGCCTTGTTACAGGGGGGTCCTGAATCTGGGGAGTTTGGGGGCCAGGCCTCTTGGGATGGAAGCCCGAAATCAGAAACTAGAGCTACGGTAAGGGCGTAGGGGCATGGCATGCTCAATCTGCTACTGCTGAGGTGGGCTCCCTGGTGGGCTGACTTCAGGGTGGGTATCAGGTGGCATGTCAGACTCAGAGTTTGTGTCCAGGGATGCCACAGAAGGTGGGCGTGACCTCAGGGTTGCATGCAGGTTTCTCCTACCCTGAGGGTTCTGCAGAGCTCCAAATGGCATGGTTTCCTCCTGTGTGGCAGACGCAGTCCTGGGGTGTCACTGAGGAATCCTTAGTCTCTACTGGCATGAATCTCGGAGGTGCCCAATCTGGCGGGCTTGGGGGACAGGCCTCTGTTCATGAAAGCCTGTACACCCCACCTAGGTTTATGGTTAGGGCCGAAGGGCATGGCAGGTCCAATGTGCCGGTGCTGATGCGGGCTCCCCTAAGGGTCGAGTTGAGGACATAGATCTGGCATCGCAGGAGAATCTGGTTTTATGGCCATGGGGGTGACTCATGGTGGGGTGGCATTACGGGGGTTTGCAGGTTTCTCCCCGTCTGAGTGTTCAGTGCAGCTCTAAACCACAAGTTTTCCTCATGAGTGCCAGGTGGAGTCCCGTGGTGGCGCTCAGTAGACCTTAATCTGGGGGGACATGGGAGGCAGGCCCCCTGGGATGGAAGCCTGAAAACCTAAAGAGGGGTTCTGGTAAGGGCCTAGGGGCATGGTGGCCCGATCTGCTTATGTTGAGGTGGGGTGCCCTAGGGTCTGAATTTATGGCATGCGTCCGGCAGCTCAGCAGAATCTGGTTTATGGCCGGGGGGACGGGTGCAGATGATGGGAGTGCCTTTAGAGGGGCAAGTTTCTCCCCCTCTGAGGGTTCAGCACAACTCCAAGGCACAGGTTCCTACTGTGTGGCAAGCGGAGTCCTGAGGTGTATGTCAAGATTCCTTAATCCAGGGGATTTTGTTGCCTGGACCCTCAGCATGGAAGACTGAACACCCAAACTTGTGTTAGGGTTAGGGCCTAGGGGCAATGGCAGGCCCGATCTGCCAGTGCTGAGGCGGGATCCCGTATGGGCTGAGTTGAGGGTATGCATTTGGTGGCGGGATGGAATCCAGCTCTATGGCCAGAGTGGCTGTTGATTATTGGGGTGGCTTTAGGGTGGCATGAAAGTTTCTCCCCATCTGAGGGTTCATTGCAGCTCCATACCACAAGGTTTCCACTTGTGTGACAGGCTGTGTCCTGTGGTGTTGCTCAGAAGTCCTTAATCTGGGGGGCGTGGGGGCCAGGCCTCTTGGGATGGAAGCCTGAAAATCCAAACTAGGGTTAGGGTTAAGTCTTAGGGACATGGCAGGCCCGATCTGCTGCAATTGAGGTGGTCTCCTGGATAGGCCGAATGGAGGGTGGGAATCAGGCAGGACTTGAGGTCTGTGTTTGTGTTTGCGGGGGCAAAGAAGCTAGTGGTGTTCTTGGGGGGCATGCAGCTTTCTCCTGCTCTGAGGTTCCTGCACAGTTCCAAATGGCACCATTTTGCCCTAGGAGGCTGGAGGAGTGCTGGCGGGAGTCTCAGTCATCCCCAGTCTGATGGGCTTGGGTACAGGCCTCTGGGCACGGAAGGCTGTATACCCCACCTAGGGTTAGGGTTAGGGTCTAGGGTCAAGGCAGGCCCAATCTGCCGGCGCTGAGATGGGCTCCCCTCAGGGCTGAGTTGAGGGCATGTGTCCGGTAGCTTCATAGAAAACAGCTTTCTGGCCTGGGGTGCCGCAAATTGTGCGGATAGCTTTACGGGGGCTTGAAGGTTTCTCACCCTCTGAGTATTCAGCAGCTCCAAACTGCAAGGTTTCATCCTGCGTGGCTGTTGGAGTCCTGCAATGTCACTCAGGGGTCCTTAATCCAGGGGGCCTGGAGGCTAGGCCTCTTGGGATGGAAGCCTGGAAACTCAAACTAAGGTTGAGGTCTTGGGGTGCGACAGGCCCAATCTGCCAGTGCTGAGGCGGACTCCCCGGTGGCCTGAGTTGAGGGTCGGTGATAGGTGGCTAGTGTGAATCTGGGTTTGTGTTCAGGAGGGGCTCAGATGCTGGGGCTTGCCTTGGGGGGCATGAAGTTATCTTTTGCTCTGAGGTCTGAGTAGCTCCAAATGGCACTGTAACAGCATAGGCAGCCTCCAGACTGCCAGAGTGAGTCTCATGCATCCACAATCTGGCGGGTTTGGGGGCTAGGTCTCTGGGTACGGAAGACTGTACACCCAACCTAGGGTTAGGGTTAAGGCCTAGGGGCATGGCAGTTCTGATATGCTGCTGATATGCTGTGTTGAGGCGGGCTCCCTCAGGGCTGAGTGGATGACATGCATCTGGCGTTGTGGCAGAATCTGGCATTATGTCTGGGGCATTTCCAATGGCGGGTGTGTTTAGGTGCTCATGCACCTTTCTTTCTGGAGGGCAGGCAGAGTCCTGTGTTGTGACTTTGGAATCCCCAGTCTGGAGGGTTAGGGTTAGGGATAGAGGTTCGGAGAGTGTTAGGGTTAGTTGTTAGGGGTTAGGGTTAGGGTTGGGGTTAGGGTTAGGAGTTAGGGGATAGGGTTAGAGGTAAGGTTTAGGGTTAGGCTTAGGGTTAGGCGTATGTCTTAGGGACAAGGCATGTCAGATCTGCCAGCACAGATATGGACTCACCCAAGGGCTGTGTTGAGGGCGGGACTCAGGAGTCTCCTCAGGCCCTGGATTTTTGGACTGGAGGGGCAAAGAAGGTGGGAATCGCCTCTGGGGAGCATGATGGTTTCTACTGCTCCGAGGTTGTTATGTTAGGTTTAGAGGTTAGGGTTAGGTTTTGTGGTTAGGGTTAGTGTTAAGATTAGTGTTAAGGTGGGGCGCCTGGGTGGCTCAGTTGGTTAAAGCCTCTGCCTTCCGCTCAGGTCATGATCTGAGGGTCCTGGGATCGAGACCCACATCAGGCTCTCTTCTCCGCAGGGAGCGTGCTTCGTCCTCTCTGTGCCTTCTTCTGATCTGTCTCTGTCAAAGAAATGAATAAAATCTTAAAAAAAATAAAAAAGATTAGGGTTAGGGTTATGTCTTAGGGACAAGGCATGTTGGATCTGGTAACACTTATATGGGCTCACCCAAGGGCTGAGTTGAAGGCGGGACTCAGGAGGCTCCTTAGGCCCTGGGTATTTTTCCTAGAAGGTAAAGATGGTGGGAATGGCCTCAGGGGAGCATGCTGGTTTCTAGGTCTCTGAGAGTGTTAGATAGCACTAAATGAAATGGTTTATTTCATTTATTCTCCTGGCTGAGAGGCTGAGTCCTGCCATCAGTCTGATGATCCTATCCACTGGGATGGAATTGGGTATCAGGCCTCTGGAGTCCAGAGCCTGACCACCTGAGCTAGGGTATTAGGGTTTGGTCCTGGGAGCATGGCAGGCCTGAGGTGCCAGTGCGGACTCAGGCTCTCCGGAGGGCTGAGTTGAGGGTATTGCTCTGGTGGCCCATCAGGCACTGGGCGGTGGTGTGTGGGTCCTCGGAAGGTGTGGGTGTCTTTAGGGGGCATGGAGGTTTCTCCGGCCAGGAGCGTACTGCACAGGGCCATGTGGGCCATTTTCCTTGTGGGTGGCAGCCGGAGTCCAGCATTGCAAATACAGGGTCCCCAGTCTGGACGGCTAGGGAGCGAGGCCTCTGTGGATCGAAGCATAAACACCCATCCTAGCATTATGGTTAAGTCTTTGGGGCATGGTAACCCCGATCTGCCGATGCTGTGGTGACCCATCCTGATGCCTGAGTTGAGGCTATGTCTGCAGGACCTTTAGACTCTGGTTCCCAGTCCTTGGGAGGGTCCAGAAGTGCTTTGGCCTCAGGGAGACTTGCAGGCTTCTCCTGCTCTGTGGCTTCAGCCCATTTCTAAACGGCACGGTTCATGCTGGGATCATGTGCAATTATGGGGTGCAACTCAGGGGTCACCTATCTGGGGTTTTGAGGACCAGTTGTGGGAGGATGATGCCTGAGCACGAACCTGGGCTAGGGTTAATATTAGGATTAGGGTTAAGGTTATGTCTTAGGGACAAGGCATGTCGGATATGCAAGCACAGATATCAGCTCACCCAAGGGCTGAGATGAGGGCGGGACTCAGGAGGCTCCTTGGGCACTGGGGTTTTGGGCTGTACGGGCAAAGATGTTGGAAATCACCTCAGGGGAGCATGCCAGTTTCTACAATTCTCAGGGCATTAGATAGCACGAAATGAAAGGTCACCTTCTGGCTGAGAGGGTGAGTCCTGCTGTGAGGGTTAGGTTGTAGGGGCATTGCAGCCCCAATCTGCTGGCGCTGTGGTGACCCATCCCAATGCTTGAGTTCAGAGCGTGTGTCTGCAGGACCATGAGACTCCTGGTTCTTGGTCCTTCGGGGCGCTGGAAGTGGGGTGGCCTCAGGGAGACATTCAAATTTATCCCGCTCTGTGGGTTCAGCACAATTCTAAACAGCATGGTTTCCTCCTGGTGTCAGGTTCAATGATGGGGTATCGCTCACGGGTCCCCCATCTGGGGCCTTGGGGACCAGGAGTCAGAGTATGGACGCCTGAACACACAACCTGGGCTTGGTTTAGTATTATGGTTAGTGTTAGGCTTAGGGACAGGGCATGTCGGATCTGCTAGCACAGATACGGGCTCACCCAAGGGCTGAGTTGAGGGCAGGACTCAGGAGGCTCCTCAGGCCCTGGGTTCTTGGCCTGGAGGAGCAAAGCTGGTGGGAATGGCCTCAAGGGAGAATGGCTGGTTGCTACTGCTCTGAGGGTGTGAGAGAACACCAAATGAAAAGGTCTCCTCCTGGCTGAGAACTGAGTCCTGCCAACAGTCTGATGCTCAACCCATGGGAGGAATTGGGTGTCAGGCCTCTGGGTCCAATGCCTGAACACCCAACCTAGTGTTAGGGTTTCGTCCTGGGAGAATGGCAGGCCTGCCAGTGCGGCTCAGGTTCTCCGGAGGGCTGAGTTGAGGGCATTGCTCTGGTGGCCTGTCAGGCTCTGGGTTTGTGGTGTGGCATTTCTTGGAAGGCGTGGGTGGCTTTAGGGGGCATGGGGGATTCTGTGGCCAGGAGCATACTGCACAGGGCCATATGGTCCAGTTTCATCGTGGGTGGCAGCCAGAGTCCTGCATTGGGAATGCAGGGTCCCCAGTCTGGAGGGCTAGGGGTCCAGTCCTCAGGGGACAGAAGCCTGACACCAAACCTAGGGTTAGGGTAGGGTTGTAAGGGCATGGCAGCCCCGATCTGATGGCGCTGTGGTGATGCTTCCCAATGCCTGAGTTGAGGGCGTGAGTCTGTAGCACTGTGAGAGTCCTGGTTCCTGGTCCTTGGGTGTGCCAGAAGTGGCAGTGGCCTCTGGGAGGCATGCAGGTTTCTCCCGCTCTGCGGGTTCAACACATTTCTAAAGGGCAGGGTTTCCTCCTGGGATCAGGCGCAATTATGGGGTGCAGCTCAGGGGTCCCCCATCTGGCCGTTTGGGGGACCAGGCTATGGAGGAGGGATGCCTGAACACACAACCTGGGCTAGAGTTAGTATTAGGGTTAGGCTTAGCGTTAAGTTTGTGTCTTAGGGAGAAGGCATGTGGGATCTGCCAGCACAGATATTGGCTCACTGAAGGGCTGAGTTGAGGGCAGGGCTCCGGAGGCTTCTCAGGCCCTGGGTTTTTGGCCTGGAGGTGCAAAGATGGCGGGAATGGCCTCAGGGCAGCTTGGCCGGTTCCTAGGGCTCTGAGGGTGTTGGAGAGCACCAAATGGAATCTCCTGCTGGTTGAGAAGCTGAGTCATGCCATCAGTTTGATGCTCCCACCCATGGGTGGAATTGGGTGTCAGGGTTCTAGAACCTGAACACCCAACCTAGGCTTAGGGTTTGGTCCTGGGAGAATGGCAGGCCTGATGTGCCAGCACGGACTCAGGCTCTCTGGAGGGCTGGGCTGAGGGCATTGTTCTGGCGGCCCGTAAGGCTAAGGAATTGTGGTGTGGGGGTGCTCAGAAGATGTGGTTGGCTTTAGGGGTCATGGAGGTTTCTCCGGCAAGGAGCGTTCTGCAAAGGTCCATGTGGTCAAGTTTCATCATGGGTGGCAGCCAGAGTCCTACGTTGGGAATATGGGGTCCCCAGTCTGGAGGGCTAGGGAGCCAGTCCTCTGGGGACTGAAGCCTGAACACCCAACCGAGGGTTAGGTTTAGGTCACAGGGGCATGGCGGCCCGGATCTGCCGGCACAGTGATGACCAATCCCGATGCCTGAGTTGAGGACGTGAGTCTGCAGGACCGTGAGACTCCTCATTCCTGCTCCTCAGGGGCGCCGGTATTGGGGGTGGCGTCAGGGAGGCATTCTGATTTCTTCTGCTCTGTAGGTTCAGCACATTCCTTTTTTTTTCACTTTCAATATCTATCTATCTATCTATATTATTTCTTTTCAGCGTAACAGTATTCCTTATTTTTGCACCACACCCAGTGCTCCATGCAACACGTGCCTTCCCTAATTCCCACCACCTTGTTCTCCCAACCTCCCACTCCCCACCCATTCAAGACCCTCAGGTTCTTTTTCAGAGTCCGTAGTCTCTCATGGTTCACCTCCCCTTCCCATTTCCCACAACTTCCTTCTCCTCTCCATCTCCCCATGTCCTCCTTGTTCTTTGTTATGCTCCACAAATAAGTGAAACCATATGATAATTGACTCTCTCTGCTTGACTTATTTCACTCAGCATAATCTCTTCCACTCCCGTCCATATTGCTACAAAAGTTGGTATTCATCCTTTCTGATGGAGGCATAATACTCCATCTTGTATATGGACCACATCTTCCTTATCCATTCGTCCATTGAAGGGCATCTTGGTTCTTTCCACAGTTTGGCGACCGAGGCCTTTGCTGCTATAAACATTGGGGTACAGATGGCCCTTCTTTTCACTCCATCTGTATCTTTGGGGTAAATACCCAGCAGTGCAATTGCAGGGTCATAGGGAAGCTGTATTCTTAATTTCTGGAGGAATCTCCACACTGTTCTCCAAAGTGGCTGCACCAACTTGCATTCCCACCAACAGTGTAAGAGGGTTCCCCTTTCTCCACATCCTCTCCAACACACGTTGTTTCCTGTCTTGCTAATTGTGGCCTTTCTAACTGGTGTCAGGTGGTATCTCAATGTCGTTTTCATTTGAATCTCCCTGATGGCTAGTGATGATGAACATTTTGTCCTGTGTCTGATAGCCATTTGTATGTCTTCGTTGGAGGAGTGTCTGTTCATATCTTCTGCCCATTTTTGGATATGATTATCTGTTTTGTGTGTGTTGAGTTTGAGAAGTTCTTTCTAGATCCTGGATATCAACCTTTTGTCTGAACTGTCATTTACAAATATCTTCTCCCATTCCGTGGGTTGCCTTTTGATTGGTGGACTGTTCCCTTTGCTGTGCAGAAGCTTTTGATCTTGATGAAGTGCCAAAAGTTCATTTTCGCTTTTCTTTCCTTGGCCTTTGGAGACATATCTTGAAAGAAGTTGCTGTGGCTGATATCGAAGAGGTTACTGCCTATGAACTCCTCTAGGATTCTGAGAGAATCCTGTCTCACGTTGAGCTCCTTTATCGAGTTCGAGTTTATCATTGTGTATGGTGTAAGAGAATGGTCGAGTTTCATTCTTCTACATATCGCTGTCCAGTTTTCCCAGCACCATTGATTGAGGAGAATGTCTTTTGTTACATTGAATATTTTTTCCTGATTTCTCGATGATTATATCACAATAGAGTTGGGGGTCCATATCTAATCGGGATCGATTTGGGCAGAGGGCTCATGAAAATTGGCTGGCGTTGGACAACCATGGGGACCGCCTTGTTCCACGTGGTCCAGGACCCTTTCTGCTCGGGGTACGTCGCAGCCACCCGAAAACGCGCCGAGACGATGAGGCCCGGCCGGGGGCCTCAGCGTCGGGGAGCTTGCTCCGAGCAGAGTTGATGGAGGGGCTGTGGTCGGGCATCCGGCTCCGCATTGGAGGGAGGCCAGGGCGCCCGGGAAGGGCTTGGCCTCTCTAGGGGAACAAATGGATGTGTCGCTCCACAGCTGTGTCGCAGCCACGAAAGGGGCCGATGGCCGGGACGGTCGGGGGACCCGTGGCGGCGAACTCAGGGTTCCGCATGGGGAGGCCCGCAGGTTCAGGCCCCTGGCAACGGAAGGCTGAGCAAGCAGGCCTGGACCGGGCCCGGCTTTCGGGGCTGGCCCGGCCCGAACTGCCAGCGAAGGGAGGGGACCACCAGAGTCTGAGGAGCGGGAGGCGTCGACTTGCCCACACCAGCCTCACGGAGCTCCTCCTGGAGGTGCCGGAACGCGACGACACGCGATCCCGGGCAGGGCCGCAGGGGGGCTACCCTGCGGCCCTGTGGTGCCCGAAGTGTGTGCGCCGGATATTTTCCGGCCAATTCTCATGAGCGTTCTGCCCAAATTGGGATCGATTTGGGCAGAACGCTCGTGAGAATTGGCCGGCGTTGGGCAGCCCTGGTCAGCGCCCAGTTCCGCGTGGAGCAGGGCCCTTTCTCGCTCGGGGAATGTCGCGGCCACCTGGAAAACGAGTTGCGACGATGTGGCGCGGCCAGCGGCCCCGGCGCCACGGAGTTTTCCCAGAGCAGAGTTGATGGAGGCGCCGTGGCCGGGCGTCCGCCCCCACCGTGGCATGCGGCCGGGGCGCCCGTGGAGGGGGCTGGCCTCTGTGGGGGAACGGATTGATCTCTCACTCCGCGGCTGGGACGAAGTCGCGAAAGGTGCCGCTGTCGCCGGGACGGTCGGGGGGACTCGTGGCGCGGGACTCAGGGTTCCCCATGCGGAGGCCCCCAGGCTCAGGCCCCTGGCAACGGAAGGCTGAGCAAGCAGGCCCGGGCCCGGGCCCGGCTTTCGGGGCTGGCCCGGCCCCCGCTGCCGGCGCCAGGGAGGGGACCCCCGGAGGCTGTGGAGCGGGAGGCGTCGTCTTACCCGGGGCCCGCCTCCCGGAGCTCCTCCTGGCGGTGCCGGAACGCGACGACACGCGATCCCGGACAGGACCCCGGGGGGGCGGCCCTGAGGCCCCCTGGTGCCCGAAGTGTGTTGGCCGGGCGTTTTACGGCCATTTCTCAAGAGCGTTCTGCCCAAATCGGGATCGATTTGGGCACAACGCTCGTGAGAATTGGACGGCGTTGGGCAGCCCTGGTCAGCGCCCAGGGCCGCGTGGAGCAGGGCCCTTTCTCTATCGGGGCATGGCGCGGCCACCCAGAAAACGAGCCGCGACGATGGGGCGCGCCCGGCAGCCGCGGCGCCGGGGTGTTTTCCCCGAGCAGAGTGCATGGAGGCGCCGTGGCCGGGCGTCCGCCTCCGCCGTGGCGGGCGGCCTGGGCGCCCCTGGAGGGGGCTGGCCTCTGTGGGGAAACGGACTGGACTCTCACTCCGCGGCTAGGACGAAGCCGCGAAAGGTGCCGTTGTCGCCCGGACGGTCGGGGGACTCGTGGCGCGGGACTCAGGGTTCCCCATGGGGAGGCCCCCAGGCTCAGGCCCCTGGAAACGGAAGGATGAGCAAGCAGGCCCGGGCCCGGGCCCGGCTTTCGGGGCTGGCCCGGCGCCAGCTGACGGCGCCAGAGAGGGGACCCCCGGAGGCTGAGGAGCGGGAGGCGTCTGCCTCCCCGCGGCACACCTCCCGGAGCTCCTCCTGGCGGTGCAGAATGCGACGACCCGCGATCCCGGACATGGCCCCGGGGGGGCGGCCCTGCGGCCCTGTGGTGCCCGAAGTGTGTTCGCCGGGCGTTTTCCGGCCAATTCTCACGAGCGTTCTGCCCAAATCGGGATCGATTTGGGCAGAACGCTCGTGAGAATTGGCCGGCGTTGGGCAGCCCTGGTCAGCGCCCAGTTCCGCGTGGAGCAGGGCCCATTCTCGCTCGGGGCATGTCGCGGCCACCCGGAGAACGAGCCGCGACTTGGGGCGCGGCCGACAGCCGCAGCGCCGGGGAGTTTTCCCCGAGCAAAGTGCATGGATGTGCCGTGGCCAGGCGTCCACGTCCGCCGTGGCGGGCGGCCGGGGCGCCCCTGGAGGGGGCTGGCCTCTGTGGGGAAACGGACTGGTCTCTCACTCCGCGGCTAGGACGAAGCCGCGAAAGGTGCCGTTGTCGCCGGGACGGTCGGGGGACTCGTGGCGCGGGACTCATGGTTCCCCATGGGGAGGCCCCCAGGCTCAGGCCCCTGGCAACGGAAGGCTGAGCAAGCAGGCCCGGGCCCGGGCCCGGCTTTCGGGGCTGGCCCGGCCCCAGCTGCCGGCGCCAGGGAGGGGACCCCCGGAGGCTGAGGAGCGGGAGGCGTCGGCCGCCCCGCGGCACGCCTCCCGGAGCTCCTCCTGGCGGTGCCGAAACGCGTCGACACGCGATCCCAGACAGGGCCCCGGGGGGGGCGGCCCTGCGGCCCTGTGGTGCCCGAAGTGTGTTCGCCGGGCGTTCTCCGGCCAATTCTCACGAGCGTTCTGCCCAAATCGGGATCGATTTGGTCAGAACGCTCGTGAGAATTGGTCGGCGTTGGGCAGCCCTGGTCATCGCCCAGGGCCGCGTGGAGCAGGGCCCTTTCTCGCTCGGGGCATGGCGCGGCCACCCGGAAAACGAGCCGCGACGATGGGGCGCGGCCGGCGGCCCCGGCGCCGGGGAGTTGTCCCCGAGCAGAGTGGATGGAGGCGCCGTGGCCGGGCGTCCGCTTCCGCCATGGCGGGCGACCGGGGCGCCCGTGGAGATGGCTGGCCTCTGTGGGGGAACGGAGTGATCTCTCACTCCACGGCTGGGACGAAGCCGCGAAAGGTGCCGTCGTCGCCGGGACGGTCGGGGGGACTCGTGGCGCGGGACTCAGGGTTCCCCATGCGGAGGCCCCCAGGCTCAGGCCCCTGGCAACGGAAGGCTGTGCAAGCAGGCCCGGGCCCGGGCCCGGATTTCGGGGCTGGCCCGGCCCCAGCGGCCGGCGCCAGGGAGGGGACCCCCGGAGGCTGAGGAGCGGGAGGCGTCGGCCTCACCGGGGCCCGCCTCCCGGAGCTCCTCCTGGCGGTGCCGGAACGCGCCGACACGCGATCCCGGACAGGGCCCCGGGGGGGCGGCCCTGCGGCCCTCTGGTGCCCGAAGTGTGTTCGCCGGGCGTTTTCCGGCCAATTCTCACGAGCGTTCTGCCCAAATCGGGATCGATTTGGGCAGAACGCTCGTGAGAATTGGCTGGCGTTGGGCAGCCCTGGTCAGCGCCCAGGGCCGCGTGGAGCAGGGCCATTTCTCGCTCGGGGCATGTCGCGGCCACCCGGAAAGCGAGCCGCGACGATGGGGCGCGGCCGGCGGCCCCGGCGCCGGGGAGTTTTCACCGAGCAGAGTGGATGGAGGCGCCGTGGCCGGGCGTCCGCCTCCGCCGTGGCGGGCGGCCGGAGCGCCCGTGGAGGGGGCTGGCCTCTGTGGGGGAACGGAGTGATCTCTCACTCCACGGCTGGGACGAAGCCGCGAAAGGTGCCGTGGTTGCCGGGACGGTCGGGCGGACTCTTGGCGCGGGACTCAGGGTTCCCCATGCGGAGGACCCCAGGCTCTGGCCGCTGGCAACGGAAGGCTGAGCAAGCGGGACCGGGCCCTGGCCCGGCTTTCGGGGCTGGCCCGGCCCCAGCGGCCGGCGCCAGGGAGGGAACCCCCGGAGGCTGAGGAGCGGGAGGCGTCGGCCTCCCCGGGGCCCGCCTCCCGGAGCTCCTCCTGGCGGTGCCGGAACGTGACGACACGCGATCCCGGACAGGGCCCCGGGGGGGCAGCCCTGCGGCCCTCTGGTGCCCGAAGTGTTTTCGGCTGGTGTTTTCCGGCCAATTCTCACGAGCGTTCTGCACAAATCAGGATCGATTTGGGCAGAACGCTCGTGAGAATTGGCCGGCGTTGGGCATCCCTGGTCAGCGCCCAGGTCCGCGTGGAGCAGGGCCCTTTCTCGCTCGGGGCATGGCGCGGCCACCCGGAAAACGAGCCGCGACGATGGGGCGCGGCCGGCGGCCCCGGCGCCGGGGAGTTTTCCGCGAGCAGAGTGGATGGAGGCGCCGTGGCCGGGAGTCCGCCTCCGCCGTGGCGGGCGGCCGGGGCGCCCGTGGAGGGGGCTGGCCTCTGTGGGGGAACGGAGTGATCTCTCACTCCACGGCTGGGACGAAGCCGCGAAAGGTGCCGTGGTCGCCGGGACGGTCGGGGGGACTCGTGGCGCGGGACTCAGGGTTCCCCATGCGGAGGCCCCCAGGCTCAGGCCCCTGGCAACGGAAGGCTGAGCAAGCAGGCCCGGGCCCGGGCCCGGCTTTCGGGGCTGGCCCGGCCCCAGCGGCCGGCGCCAGGGAGGGGACCCCCGGAGGCTGAGGAGCGGGAGGCGTCGGCCTCCCCGGGGCCCGCCTCCCGGAGCTCCTCCTGGCGGTGCCGGAACGTGCCGACACGCGATCCCAGACAGGGCACCGGGGGGGCGGCCCTGCGGCCCTGTGGTGCCCGAAGTGTGTTCGCCGGGCGTTTTCCGGCCAATTCTCACGGGCGTTCTGCCCAAATCGGGATCGATTTGGGCAGAACGCTCGTGAGAATTGGCCGGCGTTGGGCAGCCCTGGTCAGCGCCCAGGGCCGCGTGGAGCAGGGTCCTTTCTCGCTCGGGGCATGGCGCGGCCACCCGGAAAACGAGCCGCGACGATGGGGCGCGGCCGGCGGCCCCGGCGCCGGGGAGTTTTCCCCGAGCAGAGTGGATGGAGGCGCCGTGGCCGGGCGTCCGCCTCCGCCGTGGCGGGCGGCCGGGGCGCCCGTGGAGGGGGCTGGCCTCTGTGGGGGAACGGAGTGATCTCTCACTCCACGGCTGGGACGAAGCCGCGAAAGGTGCCGTGGTCGCCGGGACGGTCGGGGGGACTCGTGGCGCGGGACTCAGGGTTCCCCATGCGGAGGCCCCCAGGCTCAGGCCCCTGGCAACGGAAGGCTGAGCAAGCAGGCCCGGGCCCGGGCCCGGCTTTCGGGGCTGGCCCGGCCCCAGCGGCCGGCGCCAGGGAGGGGACCCCCGGAGGCTGAGGAGCGGGAGGCTTCGGCCTCCCCGGGGCCCGCCTCCCGGAGCTCCTCCTGGCGGTGCCGGAACGCGACGACACGCGATCCCGGACAGGGTCCCCGGGGCGGCGGCCCTGCGGCCCTGTGGTGCCCGAAGTGTGTTCGCCGGGCGTTTTCCGGCCAATTCTCACGGGCGTTCTGCCCAAATCGGGATCGATTTGGGCAGAACGCTCGTGAGAATTGGCTGGCGTTGGGCAGCCCTGGTAAGCGCCCATTTCCGCGTGGAGCAGGGCCCTTTCTCGCTCGGGGCATGTCGTGGCCACCCGGAAAATGAGCCGCGACGATGGGGCGCGGCCGGCAGCCCCGGCGCCGGGGAGTTTTCCCCGAGCAGAGTGCATGGAGGCGGCGTGGCCGGGCGTCCGCCTCCGCTGTGGCGGGCGGCCCGCGCGCCCCTGGAGGGGGCTGGCCTCTGTGTGGAAACGGACTGGTCTCTCATACCGCGGCTAGGACGAAGCCGCGAAAGGTGCCGTTGTCGCCGGGACGGACGGGGGACTCGGGGCGCGGGACTCAGGGTTCCCCATGTGGAGGCCCCCAGGCTCAGGCCCCTGGCCACGGAAGGCTGAGCAAGCAGGCCCGGGCCCGGGCCCGGCTTTCGGGGCTGGCCCGGCCCCAGCGGCCGGCGCCAGGGAGGGGACCCCCGGAGGCTGAGGAGCGGGAGGCGTCGGCCTCCCCGGGGCCCGCCTCCCGGAGCTCCTCCTGGCGGTGCCGGAACGCGCCGACACGCGATCCCGGACAGGGCCCCGGGGGGGCGGCCCTGCGGCCCTCTGGTGCCCGAAGTGTGTTCGCCGGGCGTTTTCCGGCCAATTCTCACGAGCGTTCTGCCCAAATCGATCCCGATTTGGGCAGAACGCTCGTGAGAATTGGCCGGCGTTGGGCAGCCCTGGTCAGCGCCCAGGGCCGCGTGGAGCAGGGCCCTTTCTCGCTCGGGGCATGGCGCGGCCACCCGGAAAACGAGCCGCGACGATGGGGCGCGGCCGGCGGCCCCGGCGCCGGGGAGTTTTCCCCGAGCAGAGTGGATGGAGGCGCCGTGGCCGGGCGTCCGCCTCCGCCGTGGCGGGCGGCCGGGGCGCCCGTGGAGGGGGCTGGCCTCTGTGGGGGAACGGAGTGATCTCTCACTCCACGGCTGGGGCGAAGCCGCGAAAGGTGCCGTGGTCGCCGGGACGGTCGGGGGGACTCGTGGCGCGGGACTCAGGGTTCCCCATGCGGAGGCCCCCAGGCTCAGGCCCCTGGCCACGGAAGGCTGAGCAAGCAGGCCCGGGCCCGGGCCCGGCTTTCGGGGCTGGCCCGGCCCCAGCGGCCGGCGCCAGGGAGGGGACCCCCGGAGGCTGAGGAGCGGGAGGCGTCGGCCTCCCCGGGGCCCGCCTCCCGGAGCTCCTCCTGGCAGTGCCGGAACGCGCCGACACGCGATCCCGGACAGGGCCCCGGGGGGGCGGCCCTGCGGCCCTCTGGTGCCCGAAGTGTGTTCGCCGGGCGTTTTCCGGCCAATTCTCACGAGCGTTCTGCCCAAATCGGGAGCGATTTGGGCAGAACGCTCGTGAGAATTGGCCGGCGTTGGGCAGCCCTGGTCAGCGCCCAGGGCCGCGTGGAGCAGGGCCCTTTCTCGCTCGGGGCATGGCGCGGCCACCCGGAAAACGAGCCGCGACGATGGGGCGCGGCCGGCGGCCCCGGCGCCGGGGAGTTTTCCCCGAGCAGAGTGGATGGAGGCGCCGTGGCCGGGCGTCCGCCTCCGCCGTGGCGGGCGGCCGGGGCGCCCGTGGAGGGGGCTGGCCTCTGTGGGGGAACGGAGTGATCTCTCACTCCACGGCTGGGGCGAAGCCGCGAAAGGTGCCGTGGTCGCCGGGACGGTCGGGGGGACTCGTGGCGCGGGACTCAGGGTTCCCATGCGGAGGCCCCCAGGCTCAGGCCCCTGGCCACGGAAGGCTGAGCAAGCAGGCCCGGGCCCGGGCCCGGCTTTCGGGGCTGGCCCGGCCCCAGCGGCCGGCGCCAGGGAGGGGACCCCCGGAGGCTGAGGAGCGGGAGGCGTCGGCCTCCCCGGGGCCCGCCTCCCGGAGCTCCTCCTGGCGGTGCCGGAACGCGCCGACACGCGATCCCGGACAGGGCCCCAGGGGGGCGGCCCTGCGGCCCTCTGGTGCCCGAAGTGTGTTCGCCGGGTGTTTTCCGGCCAATTCTCACGAGCGTTCTGCCCAAATCGGGATCGATTTGGGCAGAACGCTCGTGAGAATTGGCCGGCGTTGGGCAGCCCTGGTCAGCGCCCAGGGCCGCGTGGAGCAGGGCCCTTTCTCGCTCGGGGCATGGCGCGGCCACCCGGAAAACGAGCCGCGACGACGGGGCGCGGCCGGCGGCCCCGGCGCCGGGGAGTTTTCCCCGAGCAGAGTGGATGGAGGCGCCGTGGCCGGGCGTCCGCCTCCGCCGTGGCGGGCGGCCGGGGCGCCCGTGGAGGGGGCTGGCCTCTGTGGGGGAACGGAGTGATCTCTCACTCCACGGCTGGGGCGAAGCCGCGAAAGGTGCCGTGGTCGCCGGGACGGTCGGGGGGACTCGTGGCGCGGGACTCAGGGTTCCCCATGCGGAGGCCCCCAGGCTCAGGCCCCTGGCCACGGAAGGCTGAGCAAGCAGGCCCGGGCCCGGGCCCGGCTTTCGGGGCTGGCCCGGCCCCAGCGGCCGGCGCCAGGGAGGGGACCCCCGGAGGCTGAGGAGCGGGAGGCGTCGGCCTCCCCGGGGCCCGCCTCCCGGAGCTCCTCCTGGCGGTGCCGGAACGCGCCGACACGCGATCCCGGACAGGGCCCCGGGGGGGCGGCCCTGCGGCCCTCTGGTGCCCGAAGTGTGTTCGCCGGGCGTTTTCCGGCCAATTCTCACGAGCGTTCTGCCCAAATCGGGAGCGATTTGGGCAGAACGCTCGTGAGAATTGGCCGGCGTTGGGCAGCCCTGGTCAGCGCCCAGGGCCGCGTGGAGCAGGGCCCTTTCTCGCTCGGGGCATGGCGCGGCCACCCGGAAAACGAGCCGCGACGATGGGGCGCGGCCGGCGGCCCCGGCGCCGGGGAGTTTTCCCCGAGCAGAGTGGATGGAGGCGCCGTGGCCGGGCGTCCGCCTCCGCCGTGGCGGGCGGCCGGGGCGCCCGTGGAGGGGGCTGGCCTCTGTGGGGGAACGGAGTGATCTCTCACTCCACGGCTGGGGCGAAGCCGCGAAAGGTGCCGTGGTCGCCGGGACGGTCGGGGGGACTCGTGGCGCGGGACTCAGGGTTCCCCATGCGGAGGCCCCCAGGCTCAGGCCCCTGGCCACGGAAGGCTGAGCAAGCAGGCCCGGGCCCGGGCCCGGCTTTCGGGGCTGGCCCGGCCCCAGCGGCCGGCGCCAGGGAGGGGACCCCCGGAGGCTGAGGAGCGGGAGGCGTCGGCCTCCCCGGGGCCCGCCTCCCGGAGCTCCTCCTGGCGGTGCCGGAACGCGCCGACACGCGATCCCGGACAGGGCCCCAGGGGGGCGGCCCTGCGGCCCTCTGGTGCCCGAAGTGTGTTCGCCGGGCGTTTTCCGGCCACATCTCACGAGCGTTCTGCCCAAATCGGGAGCGATTTGGGCAGAAAGCTCGTGAGAATTGGCCGGCGTTGGGCAGCCCTGGTCAGCGCCCAGGGCCGCGTGGAGCAGGGCCCTTTCTCGCTCGGGGCATGGCGCGGCCACCCGGAAAACGAGTCGCGACGATGGGGCGCGGCCGGCGGCCCCGGCGCCGGGGAGTTTTCCCCGAGCAGAGTGGATGGAGGCGCCGTGGCCGGGCGTCCGCCTCCGCCGTGGCGGGCGGCCGGGGCGCCCGTGGAGGGGGCTGGCCTCTGTGGGGGAACGGAGTGATCTCTCACTCCACGGCTGGGGCGAAGCCGCGAAAGGTGCCGTGGTCGCCGGGACGGTCGGGGGGACTCGTGGCGCGGGACTCAGGGTTCCCCATGCGGAGGCACCCAGGCTCAGGCCCCTGGCCACGGAAGGCTGAGCAAGCAGGCCCGGGCCCGGGCCCGGCTTTCGGGGCTGGCCCGGCCCCAGCGGCCGGCGCCAGGGAGGGGATCCCCGGAGGCTGAGGAGCGGGAGGCGTCGGCCTCCCCGGGGCCCGCCTCCCGGAGCTCCTCCTGGCGGTGCCGGAACGCGCCGACACGCGATCCCGGACAGGGCCCCGGGGGGGCGGCCCTGCGGCCCTCTGGTGCCCGAAGTGTGTTCGCCGGGCGTTTTCCGGCCAATTCTCACGAGCGTTCTGCCCAAATCGGGAGCGATTTGGGCAGAACGCTCGTGAGAATTGGCCGGCGTTGGGCAGCCCTGGTCAGCGCCCAGGGCCGCGTGGAGCAGGGCCCTTTCTCGCTCGGGGCATGGCGCGGCCACCCGGAAAACGAGCCGCGACGATGGGGCGCGGCCGGCGGCCCCGGCGCCGGGGAGTTTTCCCCGAGCAGAGTGGATGGAGGCGCCGTGGCCCGGCGTCCGCCTCCGCCGTGGCGGGCGGCCGGGGCGCCCGTGGAGGGGGCTGGCCTCTGCGGGGGAACGGAGTGATCTCTCACTCCACGGCTGGGGCGAAGCCGCGAAAGGTGCCGTGGTCGCCGGGACGGTCGGGGGGACTCGTGGCGCGGGACTCAGGGTTCCCATGCGGAGGCCCCCAGGCTCAGGCCCCTGGCCACGGAAGGCTGAGCAAGCAGGCCCGGGCCCGGGCCCGGCTTTCGGGGCTGGCCCGGCCCCAGTGGCCGGCGCCAGGGAGGGGACCCCCGGAGGCTGAGGAGCGGGAGGCGTCGGCCTCCCCGGGGCCCGCCTCCCGGAGCTCCTCCTGGCGGTGCCGGAACGCGCCGACACGCGATCCCGGACAGGGCCCCGGGGGGGCGGCCCTGCGGCCCTCTGGTGCCCGAAGTGTGTTCGCCGGGCGTTTTCCGGCCAATTCTCACGAGCGTTCTGCCCAAATCGGGAGCGATTTGGGCAGAACGCTCGTGAGAATTGGCCGGCGTTGGGCAGCCCTGGTCAGCGCCCAGGGCCGCGTGGAGCAGGGCCCTTTCTCGCTCGGGGCATGGCGCGGCCACCCGGAAAACGAGCCGCGACGATGGGGCGCGGCCGGCGGCCCCGGCGCCGGGGAGTTTTCCCCGAGCAGAGTGGATGGAGGCGCCGTGGCCGGGCGTCCGCCTCCGCCGTGGCGGGCGGCCGGGGCGCCCGTGGAGGGGGCTGGCCTCTGTGGGGGAACGGAGTGATCTCTCACTCCACGGCTGGGGCGAAGCCGCGAAAGGTGCCGTGGTCGCCGGGACGGTCGGGGGGACTCGTGGCGCGGGACTCAGGGTTCCCCATGCGGAGGCACCCAGGCTCAGGCCCCTGGCCACGGAAGGCTGAGCAAGCAGGCCCGGGCCCGGGCCCGGCTTTCGGGGCTGGCCCGGCCCCAGCGGCCGGCGCCAGGGAGGGGATCCCCGGAGGCTGAGGAGCGGGAGGCGTCGGCCTCCCCGGGGCCCGCCTCCCGGAGCTCCTCCTGGCGGTGCCGGAACGCGCCGACACGCGATCCCGGACAGGGCCCCGGGGGGGCGGCCCTGCGGCCCTCTGGTGCCCGAAGTGTGTTCGCCGGGCGTTTTCCGGCCAATTCTCACGAGCGTTCTGCCCAAATCGGGAGCGATTTGGGCAGAACGCTCGTGAGAATTGGCCGGCGTTGGGCAGCCCTGGTCAGCGCCCAGGGCCGCGTGGAGCAGGGCCCTTTCTCGCTCGGGGCATGGCGCGGCCACCCGGAAAACGAGCCGCGACGATGGGGCGCGGCCGGCGGCCCCGGCGCCGGGGAGTTTTCCCCGAGCAGAGTGGATGGAGGCGCCGTGGCCCGGCGTCCGCCTCCGCCGTGGCGGGCGGCCGGGGCGCCCGTGGAGGGGGCTGGCCTCTGCGGGGGAACGGAGTGATCTCTCACTCCACGGCTGGGGCGAAGCCGCGAAAGGTGCCGTGGTCGCCGGGACGGTCGGGGGGACTCGTGGCGCGGGACTCAGGGTTCCCATGCGGAGGCCCCCAGGCTCAGGCCCCTGGCCACGGAAGGCTGAGCAAGCAGGCCCGGGCCCGGGCCCGGCTTTCGGGGCTGGCCCGGCCCCAGTGGCCGGCGCCAGGGAGGGGACCCCCGGAGGCTGAGGAGCGGGAGGCGTCGGCCTCCCCGGGGCCCGCCTCCCGGAGCTCCTCCTGGCGGTGCCGGAACGCGCCGACACGCGATCCCGGACAGGGCCCCGGGGGGGCGGCCCTGCGGCCCTCTGGTGCCCGAAGTGTGTTCGCCGGGCGTTTTCCGGCCAATTCTCACGAGCGTTCTGCCCAAATCGGGAGCGATTTGGGCAGAACGCTCGTGAGAATTGGCCGGCGTTGGGCAGCCCTGGTCAGCGCCCAGGGCCGCGTGGAGCAGGGCCCTTTCTCGCTCGGGGCATGGCGCGGCCACCCGGAAAACGAGCCGCGACGATGGGGCGCGGCCGGCGGCCCCGGCGCCGGGGAGTTTTCCCCGAGCAGAGTGGATGGAGGCGCCGTGGCCGGGCGTCCGCCTCCGCCGTGGCGGGCGGCCGGGGCGCCCGTGGAGGGGGCTGGCCTCTGCGGGGGAACGGAGTGATCTCTCACTCCACGGCTGGGGCGAAGCCGCGAAAGGTGCCGTGGTCGCCGGGACGGTCGGGGGGACTCGTGGCGCGGGACTCAGGGTTCCCCATGCGGAGGCCCCCAGGCTCAGGCCCCTGGCCACGGAAGGCTGAGCAAGCAGGCCCGGGCCCGGGCCCGGCTTTCGGGGCTGGCCCGGCCCCAGCGGCCGGCGCCAGGGAGGGGACCCCCGGAGGCTGAGGAGCGGGAGGCGTCGGCCTCCCCGGGGCCCGCCTCCCGGAGCTCCTCCTGGCGGTGCCGGAACGCGCCGACACGCGATCCCGGACAGGGCCCCGGGGGGGCGGCCCTGCGGCCCTCTGGTGCCCGAAGTGTGTTCGCCGGGCGTTTTCCGGCCAATTCTCACGAGCGTTCTGCCCAAATCGGGATCGATTTGGGCAGAACGCTCGTGAGAATTGGCCGGCGTTGGGCAGCCCTGGTCAGCGCCCAGGGCCGCGTGGAGCAGGGCCCTTTCTCGCTCGGGGCATGGCGCGGCCACCCGGAAAACGAGCCGCGACGATGGGGCGCGGCCGGCGGCCCCGGCGCCGGGGAGTTTTCCCCGAGCAGAGTGGATGGAGGCGCCGTGGCCGGGCGTCCGCCTCCGCCGTGGCGGGCGGCAGGGGCGCCCGTGGAGGGGGCTGGCCTCTGCGGGGGAACGGAGTGATCTCTCACTCCACGGCTGGGGCGAAGCCGCGAAAGGTGCCGTGGTCGCCGGGACGGTCGGGGGGACTCGTGGCGCGGGACTCAGGGTTCCCCATGCGGAGGCCCCCAGGCTCAGGCCCCTGGCCACGGAAGGCTGAGCAAGCAGGCCCGGGTCCGGGCCCGGCTTTCGGGGCTGGCCCGGCCCCAGCGGCCGGCGCCAGGGAGGGGACCCCCGGAGGCTGAGGAGCGGGAGGCGTCGGCCTCCCCGGGGCCCGCCTCCCGGAGCTCCTCCTGGCGGTGCCGGAACGCGCCGACACGCGATCCCGGACAGGGCCCCGGGGGGGCGGCCCTGCGGCCCTCTGGTGCCCGAAGTGTGTTCGCCGGGCGTTTTCCGGCCAATTCTCACGAGCGTTCTGCCCAAATCGGGATCGATTTGGGCAGAACGCTCGTGAGAATTGGCCGGCGTTGGGCAGCCCTGGTCAGCGCCCAGGGCCGCGTGGAGCAGGGCCCTTTCTCGCTCGGGGCATGGCGCGGCCACCCGGAAAACGAGCCGCGACGATGGGGCGCGGCCGGCGGCCCCGGCGCCGGGGAGTTTTCCCCGAGCAGAGTGGATGGAGGCGCCGTGGCCGGGCGTCCGCCTCCGCCGTGGCGGGCGGCCGGGGCGCCCGTGGAGGGGGCTGGCCTCTGTGGGGGAACGGAGTGATCTCTCACTCCACGGCTGGGGCGAAGCCGCGAAAGGTGCCGTGGTCGCCGGGACGGTCGGGGGGACTCGTGGCGCGGGACTCAGGGTTCCCCATGCGGAGGCCCCCAGGCTCAGGCCCCTGGCCACGGAAGGCTGAGCAAGCAGGCCCGGGCCCGGGCCCGGCTTTCGGGGCTGGCCCGGCCCCAGCGGCCGGCGCCAGGGAGGGGACCCCCGGAGGCTGAGGAGCGGGAGGCGTCGGCCTCCCCGGGTCCCGCCTCCCGGAGCTCCTCCTGGCGGTGCCGGAACGCGCCGACACGCGATCCCGGACAGGGCCCCGGGGGGGCGGCCCTGCGGCCCTCTGGTGCCCGAAGTGTGTTCGCCGGGCGTTTTCCGGCCAATTCTCACGAGCGTTCTGCCCAAATCGGGATCGATTTGGGCAGAACGCTCGTGAGAATTGGCCGGCGTTGGGCAGCCCTGGTCAGCGCCCAGGGCCGCGTGGAGCAGGGCCCTTTCTCGCTCGGGGCATGGCGCGGCCACCCGGAAAACGAGCCGCGACGATGGGGCGCGGCCGGCGGCCCCGGCGCCGGGGAGTTTTCCCCGAGCAGAGTGGATGGAGGCGCCGTGGCCGGGCGTCCGCCTCCGCCGTGGCGGGCGGCCGGGGCGCCCGTGGAGGGGGCTGGCCTCTGTGGGGGAACGGAGTGATCTCTCACTCCACGGCTGGGGCGAAGCCGCGAAAGGTGCCGTGGTCGCCGGGACGGTCGGGGGGACTCGTGGCGCGGGACTCAGGGTTCCCCATGCGGAGGCCCCCAGGCTCAGGCCCCTGGCCACGGAAGGCTGAGCAAGCAGGCCCGGGCCCGGGCCCGGCTTTCGGGGCTGGCCCGGCCCCAGCGGCCGGCGCCAGGGAGGGGACCCCCGGAGGCTGAGGAGCGGGAGGCGTCGGCCTCCCCGGGGCCCGCCTCCCGGAGCTCCTCCTGGCGGTGCCGGAACGCGCCGACACGCGATCCCGGACAGGGCCCCGGGGGGGCGGCCCTGCGGCCCTCTGGTGCCCGAAGTGTGTTCGCCGGGCGTTTTCCGGCCACATCTCACGAGCGTTCTGCCCAAATCGGGAGCGATTTGGGCAGAAAGCTCGTGAGAATTGGCCGGCGTTGGGCAGCCCTGGTCAGCGCCCAGGGCCGCGTGGAGCAGGGCCCTTTCTCGCTCGGGGCATGGCGCGGCCACCCGGAAAACGAGTCGCGACGATGGGGCGCGGCCGGCGGCCCCGGCGCCGGGGAGTTTTCCCCGAGCAGAGTGGATGGAGGCGCCGTGGCCGGGCGTCCGCCTCCGCCGTGGCGGGCGGCCGGGGCGCCCGTGGAGGGGGCTGGCCTCTGTGGGGGAACGGAGTGATCTCTCACTCCACGGCTGGGGCGAAGCCGCGAAAGGTGCCGTGGTCGCCGGGACGGTCGGGGGGACTCGTGGCGCGGGACTCAGGGTTCCCCATGCGGAGGCACCCAGGCTCAGGCCCCTGGCCACGGAAGGCTGAGCAAGCAGGCCCGGGCCCGGGCCCGGCTTTCGGGGCTGGCCCGGCCCCAGCGGCCGGCGCCAGGGAGGGGATCCCCGGAGGCTGAGGAGCGGGAGGCGTCGGCCTCCCCGGGGCCCGCCTCCCGGAGCTCCTCCTGGCGGTGCCGGAACGCGCCGACACGCGATCCCGGACAGGGCCCCGG